>NC_057803.1:696158924-696191261 GCF_018294505.1 Triticum aestivum
TTTGTTGAAAAAATATCATCTGGGACGTACTTTTTGTAATATATCTTTTTCACGTACAAACACATCAGTATATACGTAAACATTTAGATATATGTAGACTCACATGAATTTTTCCATGAAACTCATTTTGGGGTATCTAATAATTACTAATGAAGTATATTAAAAATAATAAAGAGGTATAGAAAACTCATTTATGTGGTATATGAGGAGCGGGAGTACGTACTCCCAGGAGTGCACAACCATTTTCCTATATATATATATATATATATATATATATATATATATATATATATACTAGTTTTCTGTCCTCTACAGCATTCACTTGTAGCTATGTCTTCATTGTTGAATCTTTTGAACTAAGTGAATGTGATCGGACTCTAATCTTTCTATGCTTTCTATCTCAAACTCTATCTGTCCAAATCATATGCATTCTATTGAAACTGTCGAATGTCTTCTCTGCATCCTTGTCAGCAAAAGACATAGAGACAAACATCAAGTCCTTTTAAATGATTCATCTTTATTGTTGAAATCCGGAGAAGCCGGAACAACCATCCGACAAACTTGGCGGGCGTGGGAACGTGGGACAACTCTGAGTATGTTGCATGCTTGCCACGTGTCCCTCAGATGTGAACAGGCAGGGGCACCTGCGTAATTGCGCTGTGCCGCACACCTTCTTATAAATACGTGCCCCCTGCGATCAAGTAAACCTTCTTCCACCTCTCCACCTCGTCAAAACCCTAGCGCCACCGCTAGCTCTCGACGACGCCGGCGACGAAGCGCTTAGCTGCCGTGACTTCTCCGGCGCCATCCTCACGCCGGCCTCGGGCATCGTTCTCTCCGCCGCCGCCGTAGGTGTCCTCCGTCGCAAAGTTAGGGCACAGTGGATTGAACTGCTCGGTCTCCTTTCATCCTATCTAGCAGTTCATCGTGTGGTAAATATAACTCTATTTTTACCTTCTTTTTGATCCTCAATGATTCATCCAATTTACCAAAATTGGTTTCTGTCTATACAAAATTAGATCTGCTCTGTCTGCATCTCATACTGCCTAGTATATTCACTTAAGCTTCATATCTAGTTAGATTCCTCACTTGTACTTATTCATGGATTCGTACAAATCTGGAACCGACTCTCAACATATGAGTGAATGTCTTCACAACATGAGGTCAATGTCTTCAAACTGATTTATCTTCAAACTCTTCTGAGAATGCATATGACCTCTTCCCCTTCCCTCGCATCTCTAATGCTGTCACAGGTACATGTCCGTGGGAGAATCCCTAGGTTCTCATAGTCTGCATTCGTTTGCAGAATTCTTACAGCAACACATTGAATCTCCCGAAGTCAGTTCCTGTCTGACCAGCAAGCGAAAGCCTTTGAAGCCTTTGAACATATTGAAACCATTCAGTTTGAAGTTCATGGCTATGGAGAAATCTGTAAGGAAGGGTGGCAGACAGCGTCGAGGGGGAACATCAAAGGATCTGCCTGATGATCTTGCAGAAATCTACAAAACAGATCCTGAAGAGGATTATAATCAGCGCAAGACACGAATCCAATGGATTCGACGCTATTGGTCTGAACAATGGTTCAAGTACAAATTCGTGACCCAGGAGTACGCTGAGAACAATGCTATCAAGAGTCCTTGGGGTGATATTCTCTATCGAGGCCTTCCCCCCAAGAACAAAGCTGAAGCCATTGCACAAGAATTCTATCCTTGCATGGTCCATGGACCACAACCTGAAGATGCCGACCCATCATCATTGCTCTGGTGTCGTGACGACAATCTCTTCAAGCGCAACTTCCAGTATGCTAAGGCTTCGGCAAAGGAAAACAAGAAGTCATGGGGATTAGACTTCAATCCTGGTCCCTCTGCTCCCCGTGATGATGGCACACGTGAAGCTGAAGAAAATAGAATTGGCCCTTTTGCAAACCTTGATGGCCTCATCTCATACGTCATGGTACAAGGTGCCAAAGTGGATCATTCTGATAATGATGCTGATTCTGATGAAGCCCCAGCTCCTCCTCCAAGGCCGCAGAAGCCAAAGAAGATTAAGGCTTCAACATCAGCTGCACCTCCAAAAGCTTCTCGTGTGAAGCCACTGGCCACTGCACCTCCTAAAGACAGTGTGCAGTCTGAAGATCTTTCACGCATCTCCAAGAAGACGGAGAAGAAAAAGAAAATCATAAAGAGTACTGATTAGGCTTTGACTCCTGCTGCCATTCTGCGTGAAGAGCATATTGATCTGTCCAGCGATGACGATCTTGTAGATGATGCTCTTGAGCAACTGATCAAGAGCAAGGAAGAAGCAGAGATCTTCAACAACTTGCCTCTCTTTGACGTGGCAATCATCCATAACTTCATTGATGAGTGGTTTGACACACCAAATCTCAGCTTTGATGACTTGCAACTTCCAATTGGCCTCAGCGTCGCCTTCAATGGCGCCATTGCTTCTGAGCTAGCTATTGCTCAGCGCATCGTCGACCTGAAGCACAAGATTGATTATGAAAAGGCTCAGTTCAAGAAGCATGTGGCCACGCTCAACATGCAAGATGTCAAGAACTTCAAGATCATGCTACACGAGCTCAAAGAAGCCTTTCACAAGAAGCGTGAAGAAGCTCGAGGCTCCAGAGAGCGCATGAAAAATCTGGCTGACAAGTGTGTGCTTGCCTACAATGAGACTAAGAAGCGCAAGGCTCTTGGTCATCCTGGCATCGACCCCGGGATGGCTGCAAAGAAGAAGAAATCGACTGTCCAATCTGCACCTTCAAGGCAAGATGAACCTCACATTGTCTTCCCAAGCAGCATGACTGGCTCGAAGCCAAAAGTCATGTCAACCGCTTCAGAACAGAAGAAGACAAGGGCTGCAGAGGCTGAAGCCAGAAAACGGAAAACCTCAGAAGCCTCTGATGCTGCTCCCTCCAAGAAGAAGCGTAAGACCAAGAAAAATCGGGCTGCTCCCACAGAGCCCCTTGTTGTTGAACCCATCTCAGTGGTTCGTCCTGCATCTGCAACCCAAGAACTTTGAATGACTGTCCATGAGCTTGCTTCTGCAGAGGCTCCTGAAGCTGAAGAGATTCCAGCAGTTGATCCCATCACTGCTGAAGACATTGGTCACCATGACAATGTTGAAGATGATGAAGTTCTTCCTCAAATTGAATACAATATGGTATCATCGCCTGTTCTCACGAATAGTGAAATCATCAGCATTGGTCGTCCTCTGACGCCAATTGCTCAGGATGCTTCATGGGCTGATCGCCCGCAACAACAAGACTCCCCCAGTACTCCCCAACAACAAGTCACACCATCCGTGCAAGTTGAAGAGGATGAGGACCTGCCTACTCCATCTCCAAAGGCGTCGCCTGTATTACAAAGGCTTCGCAAAGGACCAAGGTGAAAGTGCTCATTATCGACTAGAGGGAGGGTGAATAGGCGATTTTTATCAAAGTCTTCAAAACGTGGAAGTTTCGAAGACAAACAATAGAAATAACCTAATTGATATGCAGCGAAAGATAAACTACAACAAGCAAGCCATAGTCAAGTATGCAATAAAGTGAACGTACAAAGACTATTAGCAGCTAGGTAGTAAGGATCAGGGTGGAAGATAGTACGAAGCCAATCAACGATAGTAGTCAAGCAATGAAGTCAAACAGATAAGACAAATTAGCAATGACTTCACGAAGACAAACTCAAAGTAAAGGAGGGAAGAGATAGAACCAGTCACTTGTTGAAGACACAGGATTTGTTGGACCAGTTCCAGTTGCTGTGACAACTGTACGTCTGGTTAGGGAGGCTGAGACTCAACTCAGAAGACTGTGTCTTCACCTTATTCCCCTTGAGCTAAGGTCACTTAGTCCTCGCCCAATCACTCTGGTAAGTCTTCAAGGTAGACTTCCAAACCTTCACAGACTTCGTTCACCCGGCAATCCACAATGACTCTTGGATGCTTAGAACGCGACGCCTAACCGGCTGGAGGATGCACAGTCCTCAAGTGTAATAAGTCTTCAGGTCACACAGATAGAAAGACTTCAGTGATGCCTAACACTCTTTGGCTCTGGGTGTTTGGGCTTTGTCCTCGCAAGGATTTCTCTCTCTCAAATGCTTCGAGGTGGGTTGCTCTCAAACGACAAAAGCCGTATACTAACTCTGAGCAGCCACCAATTTATGGTGTAGGGGGTGGGCTATTTATAGCCAAAAGGCAACCCAACCTGATTTGTCCGAAATGACCCTGGGTCACTAAGAAACTGACACGTGTTCCAACGGTCAGATTTCAAACACACACGACAACTTTACTTGGGCTACAAGCAAAGCTGACTCATCCAACTCTGGATAAGATTTGCTCTCATTGTCTTCGCTCGAAGACATAGGATTTGGGTTGAGCATCACTTCAGTCACTCTGACTTAGTTCACTTGGACCCCACTTAACAGTATGGTGGTTCCTATGACTCAACAAAGAAGAAAAAGGAAACAACGAAACCACACAGTCTTCGCGTTCCATAGTCTTCACTCAATGTCTTCTCATGTCATAGTCTTCAATATGAATATCTTCTCATACCACCATTGTCTTCACTGTCTTCATACATTTTTAGGGGTCATCTCCGGTAGGTAAACCGAATCAATGAGGGACACTACCTGCATTATCCTGCAATTCTCACAAACGCATTAGTCCCTCAACCAACTTTGTCGTCAATACTCCAAAACCAACTAGGGGTGGCACTAGATGCACTACAATCTCCCCCTTTTTGGTGATTGATGACAAACTGGTTGAAGTTTTCAACGGGAATAAAGTATGTGAAATTGTAAAGGATAGGAAATTGTCTTCATAAGTAGCAAGGGCTCCCCCTGAAGATGTGCATATAAGTAATTTTTCTTTTGGAATGCAAATGCACATGGCAGGTTGTACTTGTGGAGATCCTCTTCAACTTATGAAGATAATTCATCATGCATGAAATGATATAGCATATAGGATGACATGCATAATGAAAAATGGACGTCTGCAGGATGATCTAAGTGCGGAAGTTATAATCGCACCACAGTAAAGCAAATAAGTAGCAGACGACCATCAAGTTTAGGTGTTACAACTCAAAGAACCAAATGTTTTAAAAAGCAAGAGTTGTAAGCACGAGGCAAAAATATAATGCAACCGCCCATATATATGAACCCGCTTGAAGACTATCAAACTCATACGCTTCTCCCCCTTTTGTCAGTAATGACCAAAAAGGTTTGAAGACATAGAGTATCTACTCGTCCTCATGAGGAGTAGTTGAAGCAGCAGGGTTGTCGTTGTCGTTTGGCGGTGCAGACGAACTTGGTGCAGTGTCGATGCGTGCAGAAGTAGGAGGTGGTGAAGTAGCATCATCTTCGTCATCGATCACTCTGGCATTGACAGTTGCCGCGGAGGAAGAATATTCAGAGTCTTCAAGAGATGGAGTACGACGTAGGACTGCAGTCCGTGGAGGAGTGGAGTCAAACTAGAATCATTCATTGAAGCCATCATCTTGAAGATCTGCTTCAGCACTAAGCAGGGTCAGGCTCTTCCATGACCGCCGGCAAGTTTCATGAGCAACAAAGGCATTCTTGGTGGCAAGGTTACGAATGCGATTGACATCCACCAAGAGACTTTGCATCTGTCTTTTGAGCCAAAAGTGATGTTTATCCTGTTTCTGATGAAGGGCCACAAGAAGTTCTCGATCGTTGAGAACGCGAGAATGCTTCCGAGGCCTTTGGGCAATAGTGCTTTCAGTGGCTTCAGTAGGTGCTCGATGAGGCAGACGAGTATTTCCAGCCAATGGATAGATTCGTGTTGCTGCTTGAACACCTTCAATGGGTTGAGTGAAGCTTTGGTGCTCGGCATTCTGAAGACAAAGAGGCTTCTTGGTAGGTTCAGGGTATATAGTTTCAACTGACATATCAACCTCTGGTAGGAAAATCACATGATTGTGAGCAGAAGGTTGATAGTTGACAGATGAGTGTCGCTTGATGAGGCGCATGACCCATGGAGCATAAAACTTCAGACCAAACAGATCAGATCCAGATGCAGCCAGTTGCCTGATGAAGAAATCTTGTGCATTGAAGCTGATGCCATTGAGAATGTAGAAGACCAGAGTCTTCATAGCTCCTTCAAGCTTTGCCGCTGATGAATGTCCTTTGATAGGCCATAGAGTTCGCCTGATGATGTGATATATGGTGCGTGGCAAATACTCAAGGTCTTCAACAAAGAACTCTGTTGGATATTTAGCATCACGAGGCAAAGGCTTCATCATGCTCAACATCCGACTCATATTGGGTTCATGCTTATGGAAGATGCTTTCCAAAGCATTGCGGTGATTTTGACAACCAGGTTCATAGAGTTCTCCGGGAGTGGATAGGCCTGTAATCTCAATGATGTCGAGAGCTTTGGCTTCATGGTGAACATTTCCTGTCATCCACTCTAGAATCCATGTCTTGATATCTCTGTTGTAGCCGCGAATATGCAGAGTAGCATAGAATTGAAGTAATAGCTCTTCGTTCCAGTGTTCTTTATCTGTGACAAAACTGAGCAGCCCAGCATCACGAAAGCAATCAAGTGCTTCTTCTAAGCAGGGCAGTCCAGTAATGGCTTCAGTGTCGAGGCGCATATGAGGGAAAATGCGCCCTTGATCATACAGAACACAGGAGTAATAGCTTTGCTGCTGATGACTCCAGAACCGATCTGATGATATTCTTGGCTTCGTGTAGGGGTTCTTCGAGCTGTCAAAGAATGTGTTGTGGCTCTTGAAGCCATTTGCATTGAAAGACCCTGGTGAGTTTGCAGTACCTGGAAACCTTGGCAGTCTTGGCTTGGGCTTCTGGACTAGAGGCCTATGCTCAATGTGATAGTCAAATTGAGGACCAGAGACATTAGGCGGGGGGACCAGAACGGGCCATCTTACTGTGATTAGCTCGCCATGGTTGTATGCTTTCTCGATTGTATAGGGTCGTGGTGGCGGAACAGGAGCAGTGGCAGCAACCGAGGCTTCAGGCTGCACAACTGGTGCTTCAGGAGCAGTTGCCTCATTAGCTTCAGGTGCAGTGGCCTCATTAGCTTCAGGCACACTGGTTGGTTCAAGCTCCACATTAGCCATGACAACGTCATCGGCTTCACTTGCGTTGTTTGTGGCAGCTTCAGGATGTTCAACCTCCACTTGATGAGTTGGAGGGTCAGGCACAAACACGTTCACTTCATGAACTGTTTCTTCAGGCATGGGGGGAGTTTGGACACGTTCTTCTTGACGTTCCTCATCGGCTGATGCAGCCGGATTGTCTTCAGCAGCTTGTGCTTCAGACACAGAGACATTCACAGTTGGAGTGGCTTCAGAGAACACTTGACGTGCAACAGGTTGATGGTGCACTTCTCCTTCTGGAACGCTCGGAACAGAGACTTGAGGCCTTGGTCCTTTGCGAAGCCTTTGTAGTACAGGCGACGCTTTTGGAGATGGAGTGGGAAGGTCCTCATCCTCTTCAACTTGGACGGACGGTGTGGTTTGTTGTTGTTGGGGAGTACTGGGGGAGTCTTGTTGCTGTGGGTGATCAGCCCACGATGCATCCTGAGCAATTGGCGTCAGAGGACGACCAATGCTGATGATTTCGCTGTTCGTACAAACAGGCGATGATACCACATTATATTCGATCTGAGGAAGAACTTCATCATCTTCAACATTGTCATGATGACCAATGTCTTCAGCAGCGGTGGGTGCAGCTGCTGGTATATCTTCAGCTTCAGGAGCCTCTGTGGAAGCAGGCTCATGAACAGTCATACGAAGTTCTTGGGATGCAGATGCAGGACGAACCACTGAGATGGGTTCAACAACAAGGGGCTCCGTGGGAGCAGCCCAAATCTTCTTGGTCTTGCGCTTCTTCTTGGAGGGAGCGGCATCAGAGGCTTCAGTGTTCTTCCTTTTTCTGGCTTCAGCCTCGGCAGCTCTCGTCTTCTTCTGTTCTGAAGCAGTTGTGGTGACCTTTGGCTTCGAGCCAGTCATGCTGCTCGGGAAGATAATGTGAGGGGCTTCTTGGCTTGAAGGTGCAGGCTGGTCAGCAGGAAGCTTCTTCTTTTTTTTGCCACCATCCTAGGGTCAATGCCAGGACGGCCAAGTGACTTGCGCTTCTCAGCCTCATTGTAGGCAAGCACACACTTATCAGTCAAGCTCTTCATGCGCTCACGAGAGTCTTGAGCTTCTTGGCGCTTCTTCAGAAAAGCTTCTTTAAGCTCATGCAGCATGACCTTGAAGTTTCTGACGTCTTGAACACTGAGCTTCGCCACATGCTTCTTGAATTGAGCCTTCTCATAATCAATTTTGTTCTTCAGCTCAACGATGCGCTGAGCAAGAGCTAGCTCAGAAGCAATGGCGCCATTGAAAGCAACACTGAGGCCAATGGGAAGCTGCAAATCTTCAAAGCTTAGATTGGGGGTGTCGAACCACTCATCAATGAAGTTATGGATGATGGCCACGTCAAAGAGAGGCAAGTTGTTGAAGATTTCTGCTTCTTCCTTGCTCTTTATCAGCTGCTCAAGGGCATCATCAGCAAGATCTTCATCGCTGGACAGATCAATGGGCTCTTCACGCAAAATAGCAGCAGGAGTCAGAGCTTGATCAGTACGCCTGACAAGTTGCTTTTTCTTCTCCATCTTCTTGGAGATGCGGGATTGATCTTCAGACTGCACACTGGCTTCAGGAGGTGCAGTGACCAGTGGCTTCACACGAGAAGCTTTTGTAGGTGCAGCTGATGATGAAGCCTTAATTTTCTTTGGCTTCTGCGGCCTTGGAGTAGGAGCTCGTGCTTCATCAGAATCAGCATCATTGTCAGAATGATCCACTTTGGCACCTTGCACCTTGATGTAGGTGATGAGACCATCAAGGTTTGCAAAGGGGCCGATTCTGTTTTCTTCAGCTTCACGTGTGCCATCTTCACGGGGAGCAGAGGGGCCAGGATTGAAGTCTAATCCCCATGACTTCTTGTTTTCCTTTGCCGAAGCCTTAGCAAACTGGAGGTTGCGCTTCAAGAGATTGTCGTCACGACACCGTAGCAGTGATGGTGGGTCGGCTTCTTCAGGCTGTGGTCCATGGACCATGCAAGGATAGAATTCTTGCGCAATGGCTTCAGCTTTGTTCTTGGGGGGAAGGCCTCGATAGAGAATATCACCCCAAGGGCTTTTGATAGCATTTTTCTCTGCGTACTCCTGGGTGACGAACTTGTACTTGTACCACTGTTCAGCCCAATAGCGTCGAATCCATTGGATTCGAGTCTTGCGCTGATTGTAATCTTTTTCAGGATCTGTTTTATACATTTCTGCCAGATCATCAAGCAGATCCTTTGAAGTTCCCCCACGACGCTGTCTGCCACCCTTCCTGACAGATTTCTCTGTAGTCATGAACTTCAAACTGAACGGTTTCAATATGTTCAAAGGCTTCAAAGGCTTTCGCTTGCTGGTTAGACAGGAACTGGCTTCAGGAGAATTTATATGATGCTGTAAGTATTCTGCAAATGAATGCAGACTATGAGAACCAAGGGATTCTCCCACAGACATGTACCTGTGACAGCATTAGAGATGCGAGGGAAGGGGAAGAGGTCATATGCATTCTCAGAAGATTTTGAAGATAAATCAGTTTGAAGACATTGACCTCATGATGCGAAGACATTCACTTATATGAGGTGAGTTGGTTCCAGATTTGTACCAATCCATGAATAAGTACAAGTGAGGAATCAAACTAGATGGGGAATCTAAGTGAATGGACTAGGCATAATGAGATGCAGACAGAATAGATCTAACATTGAGTAGGTAGAAACCACTTTCGGTGAATAGGATGAATCTATGAAGATCAAAAAGATGGTAAAAATAGAGTTATAATTACCGCACGAAGACTGCTAGATTGGATGAATAGGAGACCGAGCAGTTCAGCCCACCGTGCCCTAACTTGGCGACGGAGGACACCTACGGCGACGGCGGAGAGGACGATGTCCGCGGCCGGCATGAGGACGGCGTCGGAGAAGTCGCGGCAGCTAAGCGCTTCATCGCCGGCGTCGTCGAGAGCTAGCGGTGGCGCTAGGGTTTTGATGAGGTGGAGAGGTGGAAGAAGGTTTTCTTGACTGCAGGGGACACATATTTATAAGTAGGTGTGTGGCACAGCGCAATTACGCAGGTGCCCCTGACTGTTCACATCCGTGGAACACGTGGCAAGCATGCAACATACTTAGAGTTGTCCCACGTTCCCACGCCCGCCAAGTTTGTCGGATGTTCGTTCCGGCTTCTCCGGATATCGACAATAAAGATGAATCATTTAAATAGGACTTGATGTTTGTCTCTGTGTCTTCTGCTGACTAGGACGCAGAGAAGACATTCGACAGTTTCAATAGAATGCATATGATTTGTACAGACTGAGTTTGAGATAGAAAGCATAGAGGGGTTAGGGTCCGATCACATTCACTTAGTTCAAAAGATTCAACTTGAAGACATAGCTATAAGTGAATGCTGTAGAGGACAGAACACTAGTATATGTATATGCAATCAAATCATCATAGCGCAGAAAATCATGACGATAAATTGAAACTGAAGACAAACCAAATGCGAAGTCTTTGCAAAAGTAACGCCATGAGTGAAACACTTCAAACAGAGAAATTTGGTGGTGGCGTTACCCACCGTATAGGAAGTATTAGACCCAGACACGGCGCACAATTATCGTGGCGCTCCGAAGTCAAATTCCATGTTAATGTATTCACACTCAGAGTGTAAATCTTCATTGATTGAAGATATACATTACTTTGTGTGTTGCACATCTAAGTCATCAACATGCATAAGTGTTAGGATGTGTGCCTGATCACAGGACATTAGAGGATTCCAAGATATTTAGCTCACACCATAACTTGCAAAACCTTTTCTCATCCAAGGGCTTTGTGAAGATATCTGCAAGTTGCTCTTCAGTGTTGACGTGAATGATATTGATATCTTTCTTCATGACATGATCTCTGAGAAAGTGATGACGAATTTCAATGTGCTTTGTCTTCGAGTGCTGAACTGGATTGTTGGCAATCTTGATGGCGCTTTCATTGTCGCAGAAGAGAGGTACTTGTTTCAGGTTGATGCCATAGTCCTTGAGAGTTTGCTTCATCCATAGAAGCTGAGCACAACAGGATCCAGCAGCAATGTATTCAGATTCAGCAGTTGAGAGTGATACACAATTCTGCTTCTTTGAAGACCAACAGACAAGTGATCGACCAAGAAAATGACATGTTCCTGATGTTGACTTGCGATCCACCTTGTCACCAGCATAATCAGCATCCGAGAATCCAACTAGGTCAAACCTTGAGCCCTTTGGATACCATAAACCGAGTGTTGGGGTGTAAGCCAAATATCGAAGAATTTGCTTCACAGCTAAGTGATGCGATTCCTTTGGTGCCGCTTGGAATCGAGCACACATGCAAACACTAAGCATAATATCTGGCCTAGATGCACATAAATAAAGTAAAGAACCAATCATGGAGCGGTATACCTTTTGATCAAACTCTTTACCATTGTCGTCGGGACCAAGATGATGTTTGGCTGGCATTGGTGTCGTGTAGCCTTTGCAATCTTGCATGCCGAACTTCTTCAGGCAGTCTTTGAGATATTTTTCTTGAGATATGAAGACGCCATTTCTTTGCTGACGAATTTGAAGACCAAGGAAGAACTTTAGCTCACCCATCATGGACATCTGATATTGCTCTTGCATCATGTATCCAAACTCATCACTATACTTCTGGTTGGTGCAGCCGAAGATTATGTCATCCACATATATTTGGCATACAAACAGTTCACCATCATATGTCTTCGTGAAGAGTGTGGGATCTAGAGATCCTGGTTTGAAGCCCTTGCTCTTCAGGAAGTCTTTGATTGTATCATACCAAGCATGACGAGCTTGTTTGAGGCCATACAGTGCTTTGTTGAGTTTGTACAACATATCAGGATGTTTTGGATCTTCGAAGCCAGGTGGTTGAGCAACATACACTTCTTCTTCAATCTTGCCATTAAGAAATGCACTCTTCACATCCATTTGATATAGCAAGATGTTGTGATGATTAGCATAGGCTAGCAGTATGCGAATAGCTTCAAGCCTAGCAACAGGAGCAAATGTTTCATCGAAGTCGATTCCTTCAACTTGAGTATATCCTTGAGCCACAAGATGTGCTTTGTTTCTGACGACTTGACCATGCTCATCTTGCTTGTTTCGATATATCCATTTTGTTCCAATAATGTTATGCTTGCAAGGGTCAGGTCGCTTGACAAGTTCCCAAACATTATTCAGCTTGAACTGTTGAAGTTCTTCTTGCATGGCTTGAATCCATTCAGGTTCCATAAAAGCTTCAGCAACTTTCTTGGGTTCTGATATTGACACAAATGAAAAGTGCCCACAGAAGTTTGCTAACTGTGTTGCCCTTGAGCGAGTAAGCGGACCAGGCGCATTGATGCTGTCAATTATCTTCTCAATTTGTACTTCATTTGCAACACGAGGATGAACTGGATGAAGACCTTGCTCATGCTGATCATTGTCATCATTGGGGGGATTGTCTTCGGTCTGAGCATTGTCTTCAGGTTGGTTTGGTGCAGAAATGATAAGTTCCTCTTCAGGCTGTGCTTCAGAGGGCATGATCTCACCAGTTCCCATCAGCTTGATAGATTCACTGGAAGGAGCTTCATCAAGTGTGCTTGGCAGGAGCTCTCGTTGTGAACCATTGGTTTCATCAAATCGCACATCCACTGTTTCAACGATTTTGTAGTGGAAGAGGTTGAAGACTCTGTAAGAGTGCGAATCCTTTCCATAACCAAGCATGAAGCCTTCGTGAGGTTTGGGTTCAAATTTTGACTTGTGATGGGGATCCTTGATCCAGCACCTAGCACCAAAGACTCTGAAGTAGCTGACATTTGGCTTCTTGCCAGTAAGGAGCTCATAGGATGTTTTGCCTAGAAGCTTATGGATGTAGACACGGTTGATGATGTGACAAGCTGTATCAATGGCTTCAGGCCAGAACTTTCTTGGTGTCTTGTACTCGTCAAGCATTGTTCGAGCCATCTCGATGAGGGTTCTGTTCTTGCGCTCTACAATGCCGTTTTGCTGAGGTGTGTACGGAGTAGAAAATTCATGAGTGATTCCCATTGTATCCAGATAAAGATCAAGCCCGGTGTTCTTGAATTCAGTGCCATTATCACTTCTGATATGCTTGATCTTGACGCCATAATTGTTTATTGCTCGATTGGCGAATCGTCTAAAGACATCTTGTACTTCAGTCTTGTAGAGAATTATGTGCACCCATGTATATCTTGAGTAGTCATCAACAATGACGAAGCCATAGAGACACGTCGTTGTTGTGAGGGTGGAGTAGTGAGTAGGGCCAAATAAGTCCATATGCAACAGCTCAAAGGGTTGAGATGTCGTCATGATTATCTTCGAGGGGTGCTTGGCCCTGGTCATCTTCCCAGCTTCGCAAGCACCACACAAATGATCTTTCCTGAATTTTACACCTTCGATGCCAATGACATGCTTCTTCTTGACGAGAGTGTGCAAGTTCCTCATGCCAGCATGCCCCAGTCTTCGATGCCAAAGCCAGCATTCTAAAGCTTTTGCAAGAAGACATACGTCAAGCTGTGGACCTGCTGAGAAATCTACCATGTATAGATCACCTTTCCTATACCCTTCAAAGACTAGAGACTTGTCGTATTCCATTAGTACAAGGCAACATTATTTTCCAAATATCACAATCATGTTTAAGTCACAAAGCATTGAGACAGACATTAAGTTGAATCCAAGGGATTCAACAAACATCACTTTATCCATGTGTTGATCCTTTGAGATTGCAACTCTACCTAGACCCAATACCTTGCCTTTACCAGTGTCAGCAAATGTGATTTGACTCTTGTCGGATGGACGTAAGGTTGAGTCCATGAGAAGACTTCGGTCACCAGTCATATGATTAGTGCATCCGCTGTCAATAATCCATTCTGAAGCTTTTGGTAACATGCCCTACAGTGCAGTTAGGAGGATAGGCTTCACAAGGTATGTTGTGAAGCATAAGCAGTTGATGCACACTTGGATTATCATAGCATAGATGAAGGTTAGCACACAGTATGACAGGTAAGCGATTCATATGTGGAATACATAGTAAGTCATTTTATCATGTGTCCCTTTGTGTTTTAGGTCCCCAGCAATTATATCGAACGCCTTTGATTGCTGGCTGGAGACCACATTCTGAAAAGGAGAGTTAATTCTTCTTTACCACCCACATCTTGAGGGGTGGCTTAGAAGCAATGAGTCTAAGTGCAGCATCTGTGAATTTCGGCTTTGGAGCCCTAGCAAATAGCCTTGCAGGAGATGAATGATACTCATATGAATAAGCAGAAAAGTTCTTAGTATTGTGAACATAGCGGTTTGAAGACACATGCTCATATTCATAAGTTTGAGTGTGATTTCCCTGCAAAACATTGGCGTTAGGGTGACTCAGGTGAGTCCTGTTTCCGTATGAAGCCGTTGGACCATGTGACGCCTTTGATCTGGGGTTTGTCTTCTTCCCTGGTGGTGTCATGACAACATTCACAGGAAGATTCTCAAGACAGCTTTTGGGAACCCAGATCTTCTTCATTGGAGGTCCATTCCTGCAGTTAGTACCAATATACCTGGCAAACACTTCACCATTCTGATTTTGAACAGTTTATAGTTTGCATCAAAGGATTCATCAATGATAATAGGATTAGCACAGGTAAAGCCAGATAAAGTGGATGGATCCACTGAAGGTTCCTTTGCAGCAACCCATGTGGTTTTGGGATACTGCTCAGGCTTCCAGTAGGAACCATCAGCATTCATTTTCCTCTCGAACCCAACACCCTCTTTCCTAGGGTTTCGGTTCAGAATCTGCTTTTTGAGGACATCACAAAGTGTCTGATGCCCTTTCAGACTTTTATACATCCCTGTTTCAAGCAATGCCTTCAACCTAGCATTTTCATCAGCAATAGTAGTGGTATCCTCAGATGAGGGGTTAGTTACCACATCAATAGTTGAAGACAGAGCAACAGTAGCAGCAGTGGAACACTCAGCAACAGAGGCAGTGTTATCACGCTCAATGCATTTTAAGCATGGTGGTTCAAATTCATCCTGAGCGGGACTGATCTGTTGAGCGCGAAATGACTCATTCTCTTTTTGAAGATCTTCATGAGTCACTTTCAGTTTCTCAACCTCTTGCTTCCTTTGAAGATAATCATAGGAGAGCTTTTCATAAGTGGTTGAGAGCGTCTCATGAAGACTTTCAAGTTCTTGATACTTAGCATGAAGATTTTTTATGTCTTCAACTAAGGACGGTGAACGTGTCATTTCCGCGTCCAACGGGTCATCGCTTTTGTCTAACAGTTTTTGAGTATGTTCCATAGCCCTTTGTTGTTCTATAGCAATTTTAGCAAGTGTTTTGTAGCTGGGTTTAGATTCACAATCAGAGTCATCTTCACTTGATGTTTGAAAGTAAGCATCGCGTGATTTTACCTTGGCACCGCGTGCCATGAAGCAGTAGGTGGGAGCAGGATCGTCCTTGTCATCATCAGTGTTGGTGTGGGAGTCATTGTCTTCAGAGTTGAAGATGGACTTTGCGATGTAGGCTGTGGCCAGAGCCAGACTTGCAACGCCAGAGTCGGACTCAGCTTCAGATTCCACCTCTGCCTCCTCAGAAGCAGACTCCTCCTCTGAATCCATTTCCTTGCCAACAAAAGCACGAGCCTTGCCAGATGAGCTCTTCTTATGAGATGAGGATTTTGATGTGAACTTGGAAGAAGACTTTGATGATTTCTTCTTCTTCTTGTCATCAGAGTTATATTCCTTGCTCTTCTTCTTTTTCTTCTTGTTGTCCCACTGAGGACACTCAGAGATGTAGTGCCCAGGCTTCTTAAACTTGTGACATGTTCTCTTCTTGTTGTCTTGAGTGGAAGCTTCATCATTTCTTGAACTGGATCGTGAAGACTTTCTAAAGCCCTTCTTCTTGGTGAATTTCTGGAACTTCTTCACAAGCATAGCAAGCTCCCTTCCAATGTCTTCAGGATCGTCAGAACCGCAGTCATATTCTTCTTCTTCAGATGAGGAAACAACTTTTGCCTTCAAAGCACGGGTTCGGCCATAGTTGGGGCCATAGATATCTCTTTTCTCAGAAAGCTGGAACTCATGTGTGTTGAGCCTCTCACGTATATCAGACGGACCGAGTGTCTTGAAGTCAGGACGTTCTTGTATCATGAGGGCAAGGGTGTCAAAGGAGGTGTCAAGTGATCTCAGCAGTGTTTTGACAATTTCATGCTTGATAATCTCAGTGGCGCCGAGAGCCTGAAGCTCATTTGTGATGTCGGTGAGGCAATCAAACGTGAGCTGGACATTTTCACTGTCATTTCTCTTGAAGCGATTGAAGAGATTGCGAAGAACACTGATCCTCTGGTCTCTCTGTGTAGAGACGCCTTCATTGACCTTGGACAGCTAGTCCCAGACTAGCTTTGACGTTTCCAGAGCACTCACCCGGCCATACTGTCCTTTGGTCAGATGACCACAGATGATGTTCTTTGCAGTCGAGTCCAGTTGAATGAACTTCTTGACATCAGTAGGGGTGACACCTTCACCAGTTTTGGGAACGCCATTCTTGACGACATACCAGAGGTCGACATCAATGGCTTCAAGATGCATGCGCATCTTATTCTTCCAGTAGGGATATTCTGTTCCATCAAACACGGGGCAAGCAGCGGAGACTTTGATTATCCCTGCAGTCGACATAGCTAAACTCCAGGTGGTTAAACCGAATCACACAGAACAAGGGAGTACCAACCTCTGATACCAATTGAAAGTGCTAGTTATCGACTAGAGGGGGGTGAATAGGCGATTTTTATCAAAGTCTCCAAAACGTGGAAGTTTCGCAGACAAACAATAGAAATAACCTAATTGATATGCAGCGGAAGATAAACTACAACAAGCAAGCCATAGTCAAGTATGCAATAGCGTTAACGTACGAAGACTAATAGCAGCTAGGTAGTAGAATCAGGATGGAAAATAGTATGAAGCCAATCAACAATAGTAGTCAAGCAATGAAGTCAATCAGATAAGACAGATAAGCAATGACTTCACGAAGACAAACTCAAGGTAAAGGAGGGAAGAGATAGAACCGGTCACTTGTTGAAGACACAGGATTTGTTGGACCAGTTCCAGTTGCTGTGACAACTGTATGTCTGGTTGGGGAGGCTGAGATTCAACTCAGAAGACCGTGTCTTCACCTTATTCCCCTTGAGCTAAGGTCACTTAGTCCTCGCCCAATCACTCTGGTAAGTCTTCAAGGTAGACTTTCAAACCTTCACAGACTTCGTTCACCCGGCAATCCACAATGACTCTTGGATGCTCAGAACGCGACGCCTAACCGGCTGGAGGATGCACAGTCCTCAAGTGTAATAAGTCTTCAGGTCACACAAACAGAAAGACTTCAGTGATGCCTAACACTCTTTGGCTCTGGGTGTTTGGGCTTTGTCCTCGCAAGGATTTCTCTCTCTCAAATGCTTCGAGGTGGGTTGCTCTCAAACGACAAAAGCCGTATACTAACTCTGAGCAGCCACCAATTTATGGTGTAGGGGGTGGGCTATTTATAGCCAAAAGGCAACCCGACCTGATTTGTCCAAAATGACCCTGGGTCACTAAGGAACTGACACGTGTTCCAACGGTCACATTTCAAACACACACGACAACTTTACATGGGGTACAAGCAAAGCTTACTCATCCAACTCTGGATAAGATTTGCTCTCATTGTCTTCGCTCAAAGACATAGGATTTGGGTTGAGCATCACTTCAGTCACTCTAACTTAGTTCACTTGGACCCCACTTAACAGTACGGTGGTTCCTATGACTCAACAAAGAAGAAAAAGGAAACAACGAAACCACACAGTCTTCGTGTTCCATAGTCTTCACTCAATGTCTTCTCATGTCATAGTCTTCAATATGAATATCTTCTCATACCACCATTGTCTTCAGTGCCTTCATACATTTTTAGGGGTCATCTCCGGTAGGTAAACCGAATCAATGAGGGACACTACCTGCATTATCCTGCAATTCTCACAAACGCATTAGTCCCTCAACCAACTTTGTCGTCAATACTCCAAAACCAACTAGGGGTGGCACTAGATGCACTTACACAAGGCCTCAAGTCCCTCTACCGAGCGTTCCAGAAGGAGAAGTGCACCATCAACCTGTTGCACGTCAAGTGTTTTCAGAAGCCACTCCAACTGTGAATGTCTCCGTGTCTGAAGCCCCAGCTGCTGAAGACAATCCGGCTGCATCAGCCGATGACGAACTTCAAGAAGAACGTGTCCCTACTCCCCCCATTCCTGAAGAAGATGTTCATGATGTGAACGTGTCTGTGCCTGACCCTCCAGCTCATCAAGTGGAGGTTGAAAACCTTGAGGCTGCCACCACCAACACCAATGAAGCTGATGACATAGTCATGGCTGAAGCTTATGTGGAGCCTGTCCCAAGCCCCATACCAGAAGTCAATGCTGAAAATGCTCCTGAAGCTTCTGTTGTGCAGCCCGAAGCCACTGTTGCTGCCATTGCTCCTGTTCCGCCACCAAGGCCCTATACAATTGAGAAAGCATACAACCATGGCGAGCTAATCACAGTAAGATGGCCCGTTCTGGTACCTCCGCCTACTGTCTCTGGTCCTCAGTTTGATTATCACATTGAGCATAGGCCTACGGTCCAGAAGCCAAAGCCAAGACTGACAAGGTTTCCAGGTACTGCCACATCTGTCGGGTCCTTCAATGCAAATGGCTTCAAAAGCCACAACACATTCTTTGACAGTTCAAAGAACCCCTACACAAGGCCAAGAATATCATCCGATCGTTTCTGGAGCCATCAGCAGCGAAGCTATTACTCCTGTGTTATGTACGATCAAGGGCGCATTTTCCCTCATATGCGCCTCGACACTGAAGCCATTGCTAGACTCCCATGCTTAGAAGAAGCACTTGACTGCTTTCGTGATGCTGGTCTGCTCATCTTTGTGACAGACAAAGAACATTGGAATGAAGAGCTATTGCTTCAGTTCTATGCTACGCTCCACATTCGCGGTTATAACAGAGATACGAAGACATGGGTTCTCGAGTGAATGACAGGAAATGTTCATCATGAAGCCAAAGCTCTTGACATCATTGAGCTTACAGGCCTATCCACTCCCGGAGAGCTATATGAACCTGGTTGTCAAAACCACCGCAATGCACTCGAGAGCATCTTCCATAAGCCTGAACCCAATATGAGCCAGATGTTGAGCATGATGAAGCCATTGCCTCATGACGCTGAATACCCAAAGGAGTTCTTTGTTGATGACCTGGAGTATCTGCCGCGTACCATATATCACATCATCAGGCGGACTCTATGGCCTATCAAAGGACATTCATCAGCTGCAAAACTTGAAGGAGCCATGAAGACATTGGTCTTTTACATCCTCAATGGCATCAGCTTCAATGTGCAAGATTTCTTCATCAGGCAACTGGCTGCATCTGGATCTGACCTCTTCGGACTGAAATTCTATGCTCCATGGGTCATGCGCCTCATTAAGCAACATTCTGCTGTCAACTATCAACCCTCTGCTCGCAATCATGTGATCTTTCTACCAGAGGTTGATATGTCAGTTGAAGCCATATATCCTGAACCTGCCAAAAAGCCTCTTTGTCTTCAAAATGCTGAACATCAAAGCTTCACTCAGCCTATGGAAGGAGTCCAAGCTGTCACGCGTGTCTATCCGATGGCTGGAAACATTTGTCTACCTCATCGTGCGCCAACTGAAGCTACAGCGAGCACAATTGCTCAAAGGCCTCGGAAGCGCTCTCGGGTCCTAAATGACCGAGAACTTCTTGTGGCCCTGCATCAGAAACAAGATAAGCATCATTTTTGGCTCAAGCGTCAGATGCAAAGCCTCTTGGTGGGTGTAAATCGCATTCGAAACCTTGCCACCAAGATTGCATTTGTCACTCACGAAACTTGTTGGTGATCATGGAAGAGTTTGACCCTGCTCAGTGCTGAAGCAGGTCTTCAAGACGATGGCTTCACTGAAAGATTCAAGTTTGACTCCACTCCTCCACGGAATGCTGTCCTACGAAGAACTCCATCTCTTGAAGACTCTGACTATTCTTCCTCCGCAGCAACTGTCAATGCCAATGTGATCGATGATGAAGACGATGCTACTTCACCACCCCCTACTTCTGCACGCATCGACACTGCACCAAGTTCGTCTGCACCACCAAACGACAACGACAACCCTGCTGCTTCAACTACTCCTCATGAGGACGAGTAGATGCTCTATGTCTTCAAACCTTTTTGGTCATTACTGACAAAAGGGGGAGAAGCGTATGAGTTTGATAGTCTTCAAGCGCGTTCATATGGGCGGTTGCTTTATATTTTGCCTAGTGTTTACAACTCTTGCTTTTGATACATTTCGTTCTTTGAGTTGTAACACTTAAACTCGATGGTCGTCTGCTACTTATTTGCTCTTTCATGTGCGATGATAACTTCCGCACTTAGATCAATCCGCACTTAGATCATTTTGCAGACGTCCATTTTTCATTATGCATGTCATTCTCTTAGTTATATCATTTCGTGCATGATGAATTAT
Source organism: Triticum aestivum (assembly GCF_018294505.1). Taxonomy (NCBI): domain Eukaryota; kingdom Viridiplantae; phylum Streptophyta; class Magnoliopsida; order Poales; family Poaceae; genus Triticum; species Triticum aestivum. Next base: position 696,179,567 of record NC_057803.1, read on the forward strand.
CTTCATAAGTTGAAGTGGATCTCCACAAGTACAACCTGCCATGTGCATTTGCATTCCAAAAACAAATTATTTATATGCACATCTTCAGGGGGAGCCCTTGCCACTTATGAAGACAATACACTATCCTTTACAATTTCACATACTTCTTTCCCGTTGAAAACTTCAACCAGTTTGTCATCAATCACCAAAAAGGGGGAGATTGTAAGTGCATCTAGTGCCACCCCTAGTTGGTTTTGGAGTATTGACGACAAAGTTGGTTGAGGGACTAATGCGTTTGTGAGAATTGCAGGATAACGCAGGAAGTGTCCCTCATTGATTCGGTTTACCTACCGGAGATGACCCCTAAAAATGTATGAAGACATTGAAGACAATGGTGGTGTGTGAAGATATTCACACTGAAGTCTATGACATGAGAAGACATTGAGTGAAGACTATGGAGCGCGAAGACTGAGTTGTTTCGTTGTTTCCTTTTCTTCTTTGTTGAGTCATAGGAACCACCGTACTGTTAAGTGGGGTCCAAGTGAACAAAGTCAGAGTGGCTAAAGTGATGCTCAACCCAAATCCTATGTCTTCGAGCGAAGACAATGAGAGCAAATCTTATCTAGAGCTGGATGAGTCAGCTTTGCTTGTAGCCCAAGTAAAGTTGCCATGTGTGTTTGAAATCTGACCGTTGGAACACGTGTCAGTTCCTTAGTGACCCAGGGTCATTTCGGACATATCAGGTCGGGTTGCCTTGTGGCTATAAATAGCCCACCCCTACACCATAAATTGGTGGCTGCTCAGAGTTAGTTTACGGCTTTTGTCGTTTTGAGAGCAACCCACCTCGAAGCCTTTGAGAGAGAAATCCTTGCGAGGACAAAGCCCAAACACCCAGAGCCAAAGAGTGTTAGGCATCACTGAAGTCTTTCTATCTGTGTGACCTGAAGACTTATTACACTTGAGGACTGTGTATCCTCCAGCCAGTTAGGCATCACGTTCTGAGCATCCAAGAGTGATTGTGGATTGCCGGTGAACGAAGTCTGTGAAGGTTCGGAAGTCTACCTTGAAGACTTACCAGAGTGATTGGGCGAGGACTGTGTGTCCTTAGCTCAAGGGGAATAAGATGAAGACGCGGTCTTCTGAGTTGAATCTCAGCCTCCCTAACCAGACGTACAGTTGTCACAGCAACTGGAACTGGTCCAACAAATCTTGTGTCTTCAACAAGTGACTGGTTCTATCTCTTCCCTCCTTTACTTTGAGTTTGTCTTCGTGAAGTCATTGCTTATTTGTCTTATCTGTTTGACTTCATTGCTTGACTACTATCGTTGATTGGCTTCGTACTATCTTCCATCCTGATCCTTACTACCTAGCTGCTAATAGTCTTTGTACGTTCAATTTATTGCATACTTGACTATGGCTTGCTTGTTGTAGTTTATATTCCGCTGCATATCAATTAGGTCATTTCTATTGTTTGTCTTCGAAACTTCCACGTTTTGAAGACTTTGATAAAAATCGCCTATTCACCCCCCCCCCCCTCTAGTCGATAACTAGCACTTTCAGGTGTTCCACCATCTATCCGAAAATAGTGAAGCATGTTAGAGTGATGCTCGTTGAAATGACATTTAAGCCTCTAGAACGGTTTTGGTATAAATGAAGTGATTGGGGGGCCTAAGGTTGTTTACAAGTTTCATGAACATGCACTACTCCATGGATGAAGAGAAAAGGTGGACGAAGACCCCTAAAGAAAAAGTAGAGAAGAAGATTGTTAGTTTGCATTATGTATTTTGCCTTATGCACTAGTCGAAGGAAATACTAATTATTAAGAGAGGCAACATGATGACTAGGAGTGTGGAGACAAACGTCTTTTGAGATTATACACACATCTAAGTTTGAGGGGAAACCCCTAGAGAAGCTAAAGAGAAGCACCATACTTGAACCCATGATTTGCTCTAAGTGTAGGTTGGAGGTACCGTGTGAAGGTTCTGGATGGCGAAGGATTTCAACTTGTGGCAAGCATGAATGTCATCATCAAGCTCAAGTGGAATGCTCGAGGGAAAGATATACGTTAGTTACATTTCATTGGTTTTACCGGTCTCAAGGTGCTTTGTGGGACAATGGATTACATGATTGATAATCGTACTATTTAGAGGGTTATATCAAATCAGTAGCTTGATCACGTTATCATAGATTCTTCAAACCTCTACATGTGTGGCATCCTCCTTTCGTGTTCATATTGAGTGGTTTCTCTATTCAAGGACCCCGGACTTGTTGTCAGCATTAAAACGAGACCAAAATCATCAAAAACAGAGTTTGCATGAGTTAGTTGTGGGTTTTTTGTGGGTATGTACCTCTTGTTTTCCCATGGCCAAAATATCCAGGCTAATTGGGTCGAATTCCTTGTGTGTTGTTCCGGGCACGAGCTTCCAAGTCTGCCTCTGGGTGGTTCTAGGCTTGGGGACGTAGTCGGCGTGCCAATTGGGCCAATCCGGGCCGGAAAAGATGCTCAACGGGAAAATGTGTTGATCCTATAGATAAGGCTCTTACCCCAAGAGGTCATAACATTGATTCTATAGATAATGCCTGAAAAGTTGCCCAATGGGAAAAACGAGAGCTCTTTCCACCTCCCCCAAAGCCCTAATCTCGCCTCCAAGCGAGGGATTGGTGGTGGATCAAGGAGTCACTTGTTGACCTCCCCTAATTGTGAGCTTGGTTCTTGATCTAGGAACTAGAGTTTTACAAATCTTGTCTTGTAGTATCATCATCGTTTAGTACCCGAATTTTACCTACCTACAAGAACATGTTTGTATATAATTCCTCCGTCCTGGGTTACTTATCGCTCAAACGGATGTATTTTAGTGCTATATACATTGGTTTGAGCGTCGAGTAATTTCAGACGGAGAGAGTACATGCTAGTGTGTTGACTGATGATACTGTATGTGTTTGGTTACATGCTTTGTTGCTGGCTTGTGATTGTTAATCTACGTGAAGAATGGTATTGTAAGAACATCATGACACAACTACAAGTGTCGGGTCAATCCTCTCCCAGCCTGCAGATTCGCCATTCGACTTGTAATCTTTTGACGTTAAACGATCGCTCTGCTATCATCATTTCTAGAATTTTAACCATTCAAATGGATGTGGAAAACCAACAAGGATTTGTAGTATTAGTGTTCAATACTAGGAGAGGATGGATTGGATTTAAAAATCAGCTTTGCAGTAAAAGCGATAAGCATCCTCCATGAACAAGTACAAACATCTTACAAATGCATTTTGCATGAGATGAGCATGCCACCATATAATTCAGCACAAACTACTGAAGCTTGACACTATACAATTAAGTGAGCCAACCTGGCGATGGATACATAATAAGCACAAGTAGCAGAAATGATATGAAATCTTCAACAGGAAAAAGAAGGTGGATCCGACGGATATCCACAGCATGCTTCTTGTTCTTCAGCAGCTCAAAGAGGCATCGTATTTGCCCTTTCAGAAGCTCTTGCATTTATTCTCCTTGACATGGTATCAGTCACACTTGCTTGAGTCCTTGCCATCAGCATATTTCTCTGGAAGAAGTCCTGGTTATAGAGGGAAACGGTGCTTACGGTTTAGATGCGACAACTCAAAAGAAAGTATTAAACTGAAAAAAACCGAGGAATATAGAGCATGTGTCCGCAGGCCTCTCTTATATTTATAAAAAGAAAGGAATGATGAGGATTTTAACTCGCCATAATACAAAATTTTCAAGGATACTACTCCATCCGTTCACAAATATAAGATGTTTTGGATATTTCATGGACTACACACGGACTAAAATGAGTGAACAAGCACACTAAAACGTGTCTATCTACATCCTGTTCAGAAAAAAGTTAGAAAATCTTATATTTGTGAACAGAGGGAGTACTTGTTTGCAATACAAACATCTACTTTTGAACTGCCACTAAAAGTCATTATGCTGAAGAGCATCCAATTTTGATTGAAATGCTCATGAAGCCAACTCTTATTTGCCAAACGACACAAACATGTTTCTGAAGTTAGCTAGACAACTAAACATGTATTTACAGTCCCAGATTAGAAATGTTACTGGGCATAGACATCAGCACGGCATCTGGATTCATATATGTTATTGCAACAACTTAGTATTCACCTATCATTTTATAGTGTATGTCTCAGCTGTCCATGAGTAAGAGGTTGGTTTGACTAGTGTGTTTGCCACGTGAGAAGACCAGCGTCAGTTACAATATGTCAGTTGCAAGTTTTCAGCATAATTACAGATTGGGTCATTACGATTTACAAATATGATGATGGTGAAAAAACATTTTTTTTCCATGGCCTAATTTAGCAACATCATGAGCAACAGTATGATCCCAAGTCGCTACTTGCAAGTGCATCATGAGATGAAAACACATAAATTTGAACATTCGACCGCTGTGGTCAATTGACTGCACGAAAAATCATAGCTATTCCACCTAAAATGGCACCAGACAGGATAACTTGGTGACAATGCCAACAGACAAAACAAAAATTAACATGCTGCCTCATGCACCCTCAGCTGCACTGTGAGTCTCACCAGCCAAAAGCAAGAATTCATTAGACATGATGCACATTGCACAGCCCAACAAAATCCAAATATAGGTGGTGCAAATTGCCACTTTTGATAAATACTGCTGCTTGCTGCTACTAAAAGTAATACTTAGGACTGTATGAAATGTGCTTAATGGATCTCACCACAAAGTAACGAACTAAAGCAATCAATTGGTGAGAAGAATGTAACGATTCTGAAAGGACCTAGCAGAAGCAAATGGTTTAATAATTAACTACAAAAGGAGGGGAAAATGTACAAGAAAAGACACTGAAGGGAAGGTAGCAAATACACATATCCAAATTCACAAAAAGAATGCTGATTACTGTTTCTATATGACACTGAAAATGATGACAGTCATATTCACAGGATGAGAAACAAATACTTGCCTATGCTGAAATTCACAGTTTTCGAATTTCACAGATGTACTAAACTACTAACCATTAGAATAGCAACTAAATAACAACAAGCAATATGAGCGAGTATTATAAAGGGTTGAAAGTAACTTGGGAGTTGGCCATGTCAGCATTAATTCAGGGTCGTTTGGCAAATTATAATGATAATGCACACTTCCAAAAAAAACCAACACCTGCATCATATTGTAATGTCATATGGATGCAAAATAAGAAATTCAAAATCGAGGGCAAGCTTACCACTTCAAAGTGTTGGTGGGGACAAGGGCGGTGGGAGATCGGCATACAGGTGACCAATCATGACATAATCACCAGTCTGACAGAACCATTCTACCTGTAAAGTCTGGAGATCCAGTGAAAAATAGTCTACTGTTGGCCTATCATATTTTGGATACCCAGTTAGGAGCAAGTATCCACCAGCTACACCCTTGATGCAATAGCGATAATTTTCCGGCAAAGAGATTGCAGGCTTGGGCTGCCACTGGTTTGCCCCATTCCCATCCTTGCATCGTGTGGCATACAAGAGATGATATACACCACGTTTTACTTGATCAGAGATGGTAAGCATCCCAAACCTTCCTTCTCCTGCCTCTACAATGGCCATGTCCCGCATATAAGAGCCAGGTGGAGGTGGGAGGTCGACAGTGGAGAACTCCATCCTGCGCGTGTCGAGCACGAGCATGTCGGCACCATCATAAATCTGCCAACAGAAGCATCCATGGGCGTAGTAGCGGCGCAACGCCGCGACGCGCCCAAACACGTCAAACGTGATGGGATCAGCGAGCCATTGCCCGGCGCAGGAGGAGAAGACGAAGAGGACGAGCTTGGTTGTGCACCGCACCAAGCACATTACTCTGAAGTCTCTGAATGACGAGTCCTCCTCGCCGCCGGGAGGAGCAAGGAAGGGCTCGCACTCCACGATGTCCAGCTGGTGGACCTGGTCGGCTAGATGGCCGGGGAGGGCAGGCAGCAGGAGGTAGCGGCGGTGCAGCGGGTCGCAGACGGCGAACTCTGTGACCAGGTCGCTGGGCCTGTGCATGCTGTTGCGCGAATGGCTGCCCGCCTTGAAGCGGGGCCTGAAAAGGGCGCGGCCGTCGAGGACGTCGCGGCGGTACCAGCGGTCGGGGGACGGGGGGAGGAAGGGGCAGGAGAAGTCGGCACCGGCTAAGGTGGCCGCCGCGGCGGCGGAAGGGTGGGGCGGCTGGGCCGGGGTGAGATCCCAGCAGAGGATGCCGAGGAGAGGCGGCGGGTGGAGGACGCGGAATCTGCGGAGGAAGGGATGGCCGGCGATGACGCGGCGGAAGGAGGCGCAGGCCGCGGAGGCGCGCGCGAGGTCGGCGGCCGCGGGGAGGCGGAGGAAGATCTCTTCCAGGAGTTCGTCTGGGAGCGCCGGCTGCGCCATTGGGTTGGGCCGGCGGAGGACCGGGATCTGCTGCTACTGTAAAACCACCATTTGCCAATTATAACCACCTTATTCCACTAAGGTAAAGTTAAAAAACGAGCGACCCTAATCACGATGGCCAAATTCTCCTTATTTTTAGCGATTTTTATTATATATATATATATATTATATTGTATGAGAATACATGGTCCATAAATTAGGAATAAAATTATAAATTGCATTAACTAAAATTGATTCCCCTCAAAAAAAAATTGATTGCATTAATTGTTAATTGATCTTGACAACAATGGTAATTCACATTAAATCAGGAAAGTTGACAACATTAATTAATTCCCCTTCCCATCCCAATGGACGAAATGTGTTCATGCACCAACGACTGCCAACAGTCCAGCATCAACACCTGGCCGAGCCGCTCAACCGATAATGCAAACAGATATAGCACACACAAAGCTAAACGAGAGCACTTGAAAACTAGCATCACCTGGGACGGCAACCCCTATCCCTAGCTATGAGACGACACATCATTTTAGTGGAGAAATAAGGACGCCATTGCAGGTTTGCAGCTGATGCAAAGTGATAAGGGTGATTCACACTGATACTACATGGCATAGCTCGGATTCCTGAAAGGACAAACCTTAGGCAACAACTATTTCGAGAAAAAAAACCTTAGGCAACAAAAGGGGAGAGTCACTGGACAGGACTAGGAAGCGACGTCATAAAAGCTCCCCAATCGAGACTGCAAGTCGAGCTAGCAAGTCACGATTGGCTCTGTTGCTCGAGGTCAAGGTCACGAGAGGGGCGCCGCCACTTCCGCCCAGCGTCGGCCGCCACCTGAGGGTTTGCTCGCGAAAGGACGGATGAGCAATAATAAAGGAGCTATTTGTGTACTTTACTTTTGGCATCCAGATTGTGTGCGATGATGGCAAGACCACAACTTAATAATATATATCTATACCCAATAATAAAGGGGTTTTTGCTTCTGGTGGTACATCACTGAAATTGTCTTCAAAGTTGCAAAATATTACCCACTGACGACATCTAAGTGGTAAAAAACGTTTCACACAGGGGAATCCCTGTCTGGGCCGGCCCAGTAGGAACCATCTATACTACGCTCTACGTGTTAGGAGACGACACAGCACGCCTGTTTGGGCGACCTGTTTTTTAAATTTTGTTTTTCATTTCCGTCTTTGTTTTTTCTACTTTAAATAATTTGTGACTTCAAAAAAGTTCTGAAAATTCCAAAATGAGAGCTTTGAAATATTTTTATTTAATAATTTATAAATACTTGTGGATTCAGGAAATGTTTGAATATTCAAAAAAAATTACAATTTTGAAAACAAATGTTCAGGAAATCAAAAAAAGTTCATTATTTCTTAAAAAGTTTGTATATTAAAAATATATTCATAATTTTATAATTTTTCTAAAATCATGATTTGCAAATAGTATCATATTTGCAAATATTCAAATGTTTTCGCGAACAGATGTATACCATGATACTATTTGCAAATATTCATAATGTTTACAAATATTTGCGAACAGATGTATATCATGATACTATTTGCAAATATTCATAATGTTTTCTAAAATATTCATAATGTTTTCTAAAATATTCATAATGTTTTCGCGAACAGATGTATACCATGATACTATTTGCAAATATTTGTAAACATCTTTACAAAATTTCAAACACTGTCCAAAATCATGAACATTTTATACTATTTGCAAATAGTATCATATTTGCAAATATTCATAATGTTTTAGAAAATATGATACTATATTTGCAAATAGTATCATGGTATACATCTGTTCGCGAAAACGTTTTATACTATTTGGAAATATTCATAATTTTAGAAAATATTTGCAAATAGTATAAAATGTTCATGATTTTGGACAGTGTTTGAAATTCTGTAAAGATGTTTACAAATTTGAAAATTGTTCATGATTTCAGATGCGTAGACGAGTTAAAAAAATGTTCATGATTTTCAAAAATTGTTCATAATTTTCACGAAAATGATCTCTCGATGATGCAGCAAAATGTGATCATGGCCATTGAAAATTATGAAGAAAAAAATCCTCCCGTTGCAACACACGAGCCATTTTGCTAATAATGAAAAATGGGATTTCACTGCTGAGGTACGTTCGCGCAGCCTGATGCGGTGATGCTGCTGTTATCCTTGTTCGTTCTAATTCGTGTGCTACCATGCAGGAGCAAGACACGAATCCTAATGCAGCATCTGATATGTAAGCCAATGACAAAGCAAGAAACGCCTACTGCCAATTAAATCTAGAAGTCAAAACTATACAGCGAATCGACGACGAATACCTGGGGTTGCTAAAATTACATTTCCACTGTCCAGCGCAGAGCGACTCGGGGTTCAGAAAGGGAGGAGGACCTACACAGAATTCTAGCCTACATCCCTCAATGACATTACAGAGATGATGATGACCCCCAGTAAGGAGACTACAGGACCTGATATCCCTCCTTGCATGTTGAACAGAAGCAGCAGGGCTACCGGATGGTGATGTACCTGTTCGTGCCGTGCTTGGCCCAGTGGTCCTTGAGGTCCACCGACGCCGAGAGATCGTGGCCCTCGGCCGCTAGCCGGCTGAGCAGCTTGGTGAAGGCGCTGCCGCTCATCTTCCGCCCGCCCATGCGCGCGTGGCGCTTGTTGGGCATCACCGGGAGCGGGTACATGGACATGCTCATGGTGCAGCAGGACGACTGCCACCCGCCGTTGCCCCACTTGTAGCACTGCCGGAGGACCCCCGTGCACGAGCAGGCAGGCGCAGGCATGGACGACTCGTCGAACGAGACCTGGTTCAGGCCAAGGTCCTGGTCCTTCCACTCGTTCTTCATCTCAGAAGCGGCGCGAGCTGGATCCTCCCCGACACCAGACATTCCGGCATCTCTCCAGTCACCGCCGGCTTTCTTGGTTTTCCGGAGCACGCCTGACGGCCTCTTCAGTGGAGATGCTTGGGAACTGTTCTTCTTGGGCTTCTTTGCCTTTCCAGCAGCACTCACCGGGGCTGTTGAGATCGGGTATGCATCTGATATGTGCATTTCTCTAGTATGGTCATATGGAGAATCTGCCAGTTGCAGTGGCGATGATTGAGCATGGGGCTGCTGGTCGTGGTGGTGGAAGTTCTTTGCTCCATTGAGAGATCCTGGGTTGAATCCGATCCCGTTATTCATATTAAATCCATTTGTACGGGCTAGTTCAAGTGCGGCAAGGGCATTGTCTCGTTCGACGATTGCAGCATTCCGTTCAGCCATTGCAGAGTCCCGCTGGGCAAACGCCATGTCTCTCTCAGCCATAGCAGCTTTCTTCTCAGCCAGAGCATGGTCTCTCTCCATGATGGCGGTGTCCCTCTCACTCATTAGTGCTAGGAGGTTCATGCTGTGGTGGTCCTTCATTTGCCTTTGGGGCATCATCCACTGAAACATAGAGCAACTATCATAAGAACCACACTCTTCTAGAGAGCAAATCATTGCGACAATTATGATTAGAAAAAAAAATATAATATGATGTTTGTGACAATTCTGAATGCAGTACATAAAAGCTAAACATCAGAATTTCCAAGACAATTATAAGTTTTGATCTTCATTTCTTGGGCATGGTTGTTTCGACTGTACCATTTGCTCTGCAGCTATGCAAGAGAACGAAACAAAAAAATATGACAAAAGGAAGGCTATGAAATTTGTTACTATCTTATCACCATGAACTTCTGCTATTTAGTTTGATCATTCCTCAGTCCGAAGAAACTTTAGGGATACTATGTACATTAGCTGAGTGACAAGCACTGACCAGCATACTATCTCAATTTTTAGCTTTCTCATAAAGCTGAATAATATTGCCTTCAGTCTAAAACAAGCACATGTACACTTTAGCTACTCATCTACAGCTTGTGATCTGGTTATGTCCTTAATGAAGATTTGTTACAGGACAATGCTTACTAGTAGAAGATAAATCAAATCAATGTTCTATGCCTTAATTACTAACACAATGTAACATTCATATGTCAAAGAACACAATATAACTCTAAATTATTGCACAATGATTATTCATGACGAATTACACAAACCTGAGTATGAAGTGCTTTATATGGGTCTGGCCTTTGCCTCCCATTTTCCCTATGTCCAAGGTTGTCCATTATCACATATGTTTGCAGACAGGAGAAATAGAGCAGCTATGTGACTACCTGCAAGATAAGAAGAAAAATAGTCAAGGGTACAGCAAATGTGATATCACAGAGAAGGTATTGCGTAAGAGTAACCTAGTTAGATTGCCTTGTCGGTATGTCAGAGCTCAAAAAAGCTACCAGGTAAAACGAGACTCAGGAATGGATGAACGCATGAACCAGTTCAGAAATGAGATAGATACCAGAACAAAATGCATCGGTAAAATTGGGGAAGGAGGTAGCTACGCGTGTTTACTCAATGCAGAAGAGAAGGCAACAAGTCAATCAGCTAGCCTCCATAAAAAAGAATTAGAAGCTGAACAACTATTCATTCACTGACTTTAACTCCAGATCCAGTTCCTCGGATAGCGGAAATGCAGAACCAGAGCCTCGACATGGATCTCCAAAACCTCGGGGACTCAACATGCCACATAGTTTCAAAGCTGAACAGCTTCGTATACTAGTATGATCTCTAGTTATCATCCTTTCGAACATTGGGCTGAGTAAACAGTTATGCACATGACTCTGGGTCTAATGCTGAGCATCATAGAATCCAACTGCACACAATGCCGCCTCTAATTGCAACTAGCAGTACACTCTCCACACGCCCCCACTCACTGGGAAGCTGTGGAGACTAGAGAGTTACACTACACAAGCCAGCGGAGGCACCGCACATGGAGGATGGAAAGCAGCGGCAGCGCCGAGCCGCCGACCAGAGCACCAAAACTCTGCTTCCAGCCACTCCCAACTGAACCGAGCGCGAACCTGACACTCAAACGTCACAGACTGATCAACATCACATCAAGCTCGAGCACCAGTACCCACCGGTAGCAGCACTTCCACTCCGTGTGCCCCCTAATTGCAAAAGGGAACCAAAACAGGGCCACCCGACCTGCCCGCCGTGAATTCGGAAGGAGGACGCCACATCAACGGAGGAAACGAGCCCAATCGGAAGCGCTAAACCCTAAATCACTCACCGAGCACCACGGCCGCGCCCGCGCGGATTCGCGGGGCGAGCGAGCGACGAATCCCCTAAATCCTAATCCGCGGCGGCCACCCAATGCGGCCCCTCCCCTGCTCGCCGCGGAAATTTCGCTTGGGGAAATAATTAAGCAACCCCCGCTGCACTGTACTACTTGTCAG
>NC_057803.1:696191730-696368884 GCF_018294505.1 Triticum aestivum
CGCTCTCCCCTCCCGCTCCCCCGTCTGTCCCTCTCGGCCTTTTGGGGCGCTGGTGAATGGCGGGGGTTGGGGAGCAGGGGCGGCGGCGAGGACGGGCGTCGACGCGCGGGAGGGGGGAGGCGAGGGAGGGGTGGCCCACGGTGCAGAGGGATGGCGGGTAGATTGATGGTGGATGAGGCCGATGGGGGGGAGAGCGAGGGAGGAAGGATGGAAGGAAACGCTCGCTCGCTCGCTCGCTATAGCTCCCTCTGCTGCTTCTGTCGCTTGCCGCCGGGGCCCACCGCCGGACGGAGGTGGGGATGGGAAGGGATGGAAAGGAAGGCAGACTCCTTGGACGACACATCTCCATCCAGCGGATGCAACCACACTAATTTTAATAAATTTAATTAACTAATTAAAGCCTTTGTGCGGTTATTCTGACTTTTCAGCAAGGAAACCAGTAGCGGTAATTTTGGCACGTTGACAGACTTTTGGTACGCACGTATTTGGAACGTCTGAGCTCTGGGACGAGTTCATTTCTCTTTCTTTCATGAAATTCGCTCTGGGACGAGTTCTAAGGTTGCGACCGACGACCTAAAAAGAGACATGCCACATTCCCCGCTATTAGGGTTAGGTTGTTACCACTACGCATGTTTTGGAATATATATAATAAATAAATTATGCTAAGATATACTTCTTCCTCCGTCCAGCAAAGAAATATAAGATCATTTAGATCACTGTTTTAGTGATTTAAAACGATTTTATATTTCTTTATAGAGGGAGTACATCCGTTTGGGCGTCAAGTAATTTTGGATGGACGGAGTATGTCTTACCATTCTAGATCCAAATTCAATCCATGCATAGATGATGATGATGATGATGATGATGATGATGATGATGATCATGATGATGATGATGATGATGATGATGATGATAATAATAATAATAATAATAAACAAATCCAAAATTCACGTTGTATCTCTCTCCGTGTCTCTTTGTCTAGATTGCATTTAGATTTGGATTTTGAGAGATTATTCACATAGAAAATCATGATCTTCAAAAACATTTAGAGGTCCTACATTGCTTACGGACAGTCGGCTAGGCCAAGCTGGGCGGAAAGAAAGACATTGGCTTTGGTCTCATCATCGATCAAGCGGAAATATGCCAAAATCCTTGTGCTCATGATTTTTAGTTTCCAAAGAAAAACATCAACTACTCTCTCCGATCCATATTACTTGTAGCACCTTCAGCACAATTTTAGTATAAAATTACACTAAAGTTGCGCCAAAGTTCTACTAAAGTTGCAACAAGTAATATGGATCTCAAGGAGTAGTTTTTTTAGTTGGCAAGTTGATTTGCCTACTCATTATAAAGGAACATTTCAAATATCGGTGCGATTTACACAACGATGTGGCAGGCTCACGTTTTAGCCCTAACACCCACGAAGAAAAGTGGTAGCTCAGGCGTGCATTCGCAACAGAGGGCTCCCCGTCCCCTTGCCGAGTGGGATGCAATAATTTTACAGATTACAACAGCTTTCAAACGGGGGCAAAGGCTGGATAACATCAACGAGATTTATAAATTTTCATACATACTTCTTCCTTGGATAAATGTTTGGTCGTGTTGGACCATCTTCGTGATGAACGGTTGGGTTATGGGAGCATTTGGATCCTAGTTTTATCAACCAATTTTGCAGATACATCGCCTTGAAGTTATCAAGGTTGATGATTCTATAAAGGCTCCGTTTATATATTTACGATGTGCCTGATGCGAAAAGCAGTCAGATATGACAAGAAACATCAGGAATGATATGTATCGTTCAAGGCAAGCAATACACAGGATCGCTCACGCAACGCCTTTGGTGGGCCGGTTCATTAGCAGAAGTATTGGAACATTTTTACGAAGCTTCAGTCCCTGGTTGGGAAGCTTCCACCCATTTTTGGTAAGCTTTCAGACGCGTTTTCTTTTCTCTATGTTTCTATAACCGGTTTTCTAGTTTCCCGACCTTCTTTTTTCTTTGCTCCTTTCATATTTTCTCATTTTGTCTCTTATTTTTCCTCTTTTCTTTTAGAATTCATGAATATTCTTAAAAATTTGAATTCATGAATATGTTTTAAAAATGTGAATATTTTCAAAAATTATGAATATATTTTCTAATTAATCAACATTTTAAAAAGTTATATTTTTGAAATGAACATTATTTAAAGAAAATATTTTATTTTCAGATTCTCTGTTGTTTTTCAAATTGTACATAGTGGGAGAAAATAAAAAGGAACAAAAACATAGATCGTGGACCTAGCGATCACAGACGTGTGTTAGTGAGCCGACCCACTCTACCACGCTAGCGATATGACATTTTGAAAGAGGAGTATTTTTCTGTAGGCGCTTGATTTTTTTTTTGAGAAACTGTGGCTGCTTGATATGTATTAGCTTTGTGAAAAATGGAATGAGCCCATCTAGGACATAGATAACATTGATGTCTGTCGAATCGATAACAGATTCAGCTTCGGCTAACTGAAATGGGTTGTTAAATGGGCAGATTTTCTAGGGGCAATTCTGAGTCTCGCCTCTAGCGAGACAAAGAACACGACGCCTCAAGGCAGCATGAAATGGGAAGGCCCAGTTAACATAACACCGATTTTCTTAGGTTTTCTGGTTATTATTATTGTTGGGTTTTTTATATATTTTTATATGTTTTTATTTTCGTTTATATTTCGAAAAAACTATAAATACATATACTCAAATAATTCAATTTACTTATCTTTTAAATGTTTACTGCGAATTTGAAACACAGTGTAATTTTTTTTGTTACTGTAATTGAAAAAGTGTATAAAGAATTAAAAATATTTTTCATAAAAAAGTTCCTACATTTCAAAAATGTAGATGACATTTTGAAAATTTGTAATTGCCAAAATTTCATGCCATCCAATAATATGTACGTTGCATATTAAAAAAATGTTAATTATGTATTTTTAAAATAGAAGTGCATAAAAACGGTGATATCTATATAAAAATGTAAAGCATGTATTTTAAAGGAATAGACATCAAAACATATGTTTGAAAAAATGTTAATCATCTACTTAAAAAATATTAAATATATATATAAATATATATGTGTGTAAATGTATATGTATATGAAAACAAATATCAATACATTCAGTTTTCTAAAACCTAATCATGTATATAACAAAGGTTAAATGTGTAAAATAGTAGACGTGTTCAGGAAAAAAAACCAAGAAAGAAACGATGAGAACAGGGAGAAAACAAAGAAAACCATTTCAAAACAGAAACCCTATAAAAGAACATAGATTAGAAAATCCCGCCACCACGACATTATAGGCCCAGCCATGTAGTGGCCGCGCTATAGGCGACGAGTTGAATGAGAGATAGGATTTGTGAATTTGAAGTGGCAGCAAAGGATTGAGCATAAAAATACCGAGCCTGCTCATAGCATGAGCACAGGAGTTTGGAGCAAAGGGGCAACATCAAAATAGGAGGAGTTCTGGAAGCATAGGGACGCGATCTTCTTTCATGGCATAGAACCCTCGCACACAACTCCTATCCAACATCAAGGATGAAGCCCGACGAGAGGATGCGCAGGCGAAGAGACTAGCTACGATCCTCCCCATAACCTGATCACTGTATATGGGGCCGAGCAACCCCATTCCCTTCTGCTCATTCGTAACCTCATTGACACCTAGCTAGGATCCTCCGTATAACCTAATCATTGTGTATTGGGGCCGAGCAACCCCATTCCCTTCTGCACCTCATTGACACCTCTGGGTGTACGCCACTGTGGTTCAACCTTGTATTCTCTCTTCTACCTATCAATGAAAAGATAGGACCCCGAGCGTATTCATGAATTTTTTTTAGAAAATAATGGAGGCAAAAGAAAAAAGTAGGAGTAGTTCGTTGAAGAAGGATACACAGAAGGTTTTTCAAAATTTTGTGTAGGATGGCTGCTTCCCGGAGTGAGGACTACTAAGGAGTGAGAGTGAACAAGAGAGCTATCAATACCAAGTGCCTTAATATGATTTCTACGTGTGCGAACAGAAGAGCATATATAGAATTTTTATCTCCCAAAGAGCACGATCAAAATTGGGAAATGCTTTCCATCAGTAGGCTGATAGGAGGAAACCATCATACGCCTGCTGGGCCGTTGATGCTAGCACTCTCATCCAACGTCACCTGCTTGCCCTATGTGTGTGTGTGCGCGCGCGTGTGTGTATTGTATCTTCTTACGATCATCAAACCCTAAGCACATGTTGACGCGGTTGCTTCCGATCTCCTCGACGGCGTTGGTCTCGCCAAATGCAGAGCGCCGACAATTCCCCACAAGACGATCCGATATCATGTCGCTGGATGCCTCGATGACACTTGATTTTCCTTCTTGATTTCTGCCTCCGCAGCTTTGAGCATTGCGAAGAGCTCGGGAATAGTCTTATCCATCCCTTGCATATTATAGTTCATCATGAAGCCTTTGTAGCTTGGTGGCAATGATTGAAGAACTCTGTCGATAACACTATCATCTGGAAGATTAGTCAAGTGGTTATGATATCCGACATTCTGAGTATGTGTTCACTGACAGAGTTGTTTTCCTCCATCTTACAGGTATAGAACTTGTTGGAGACTTCATATCTCTCAACTCGGGCATTTGCTTGAAATATTAACTTCAACTCCTGGAACATCTCATATGCGGTGCATCAAGGACATAATTCTTCTGTGCAGTAATGGGAATAATCCTCCAGTTACGGACCCGATCCGTGTAGTTGCTACCATCATCTTTCAACTTAGCTTTCTCTAGGAACGCATTAAAATTCAAAGGACGGTAGCGCGGGCCATTGATCTACAACATAGATATGCAAAAATTATCAGGACTAAGTTCATGATAAATTAAGTTCAACTAATCATATTACTTAAGAACTCCCACTTAGATAGACATCCCTCGAGTCATCTAAATGATCACGTGATCCATATCAACTAAACCATGTCCGATCATCACATGAGATGGAGTAGTTTTCAATGGTGAACATCTCTGTGTTGATCATATCTACTATATAATTCACGTTTGACCTTTCGGTCTCCAGTGTTCTGAGGCCATGCTTGTACATGCTAGGCTCGTCAAGTTTAACCTGAGTATTCCGTACGTGCAAAATTGCCTTGCACCCGTTGTATGTGAATGTAGAGCTTATCACAACCGATCATCATGTGGTGTCTCGACACGACGAACTGTCGCAATGGTGCATACTCAAGGAGAACACTTATACCTTGAACTTTTAGTGAGGGATCATCTTATGATGCTACCGCCGTACTAAGAAAAATAAGATGCATAAAAGATAAACATCACATGTAATCAAAATATGTGACATGATATGACCATCATCATCGTGTGCCTTTGATCTCCATCTCCAAAGCACCGTCATGATTTCCATTGTCACCGTCTTGACACTTTGATCTCCATCGTAGCGTCGTTGTCGTCTCGCCAACTATTACTTCTACAACTATCGCTAACGCATAGTGATAAAGTAAAACAATTACATGGCGATTGCATTTCATACAATAAAGCGACAACCATAAGGCTCCTGCCAGTTGCCGATAAATTTTACAAAACATGATCATCTCATACAATAACGTATATCACATCATGTATTGACATATCACATCACAACATGTCCTGCAAAAACAAGTTAGACATCATCTACTTTGTTGTTGCAAGTTTTACGTGACTGCTACGGGCTTCTAGTAAGAACCGTTCTTACCTATACGCATCAAAACTACAACGATGTTTCGTCAAGTTTGCTGTTTTAACTTTCAACAAGGACCGGTCGTAGTCAAATCCGATTCAACTAAAGTTGGATAAACAGACATCCGCTAGCCACCTTTATGCAAAACAAGTTGCATGTCTGTCTGTTGAACCAGTCTCATGAACGTGATCATGTAAGATTGGTCCGGGCCGCTTCATCCAACAATACCGCCAAATCAAAATAAGACGTTAGATCTATCCTGCCATGGTAATTAACAAACTATATGTTCTATCCTGATCAACTAGATCGACAGTCCAATTGGAGGAGAAGCTAGGCTAGTGTTAAGGCAATTCAACTCTAATATGGCAGAGTGTAAGTGGTGTTGCTCTTACCTGATCCTTAATTAGTACACAATATACAATTTATGTTGGTAGAACCACCCCATATGCATAATTCAAAAGAATATTTTCCTCACAAACAAATAGAAAATAGACTTTTTACTTGGTGCGATTGACGGTGTCGTGGACTAGGGGTACTCATCACGTCGTATCTCGATCAGTTGGATTGGACCGAGGACCCCCATGGCCGCATACTCATGGGCCAGTTCGGACAACCCCTGCCGCATACGAGGAAGACTCCACAAGACTTGGCGCCCAAGACAAGGACTCTCCTAAACCCTAGGCCTCCGGTGTCTTATATAAACCGAGGCCAGGCTAGTCAATGCACAATCTCATATTCATTACTACAATCTTGTGGTAGATACGTGTACTTTGTAATACACCCATATGAATACAATCAAAAGCAGCATGTAGGGTATTATCTCATCAAGAGAGCCCGAAGCTGGGTAAAACCTCGTGTCCATGTTACCATCGCTCCAAGACGCCTAGCTTAGGACCCCTACTACGAGATACACCGGATATTGAACCGACAACGATGTCCACGTAATTTGTCAGGGTCGTTAGTGGCAGATTTTTTTAACTAAAATAACACCTAGAGTTTGTTCAGAATAACTATATGTTTTTTTTCTTTTCTTATTATTTGAACCAAATAAATTCCATGGCATTTTAGATTTGCAAGCTTGATCTTTTGTACCTATATTAGACATTCTTGACATAGAAAGGATATAATTGGCTTATTCTTCTCTTCTTCTAAGACATTTTGGTCATCTCTTGACATCCACAACTCATCGTAGATGGTTCAAAAATTCATCATTCTATTTTTGTTTCCTGTAAATTATGTCTTTGTTTGCATTAATTTGTAATGCAATCAGTGAGCTTAGCATTGTCATTGCTTCCTGACAATAAATCATGCATGTTATTTTGCACATATCCTTTGTCTTTTATCAGAGTGATATGGATGAAGTGAGGCATGAAAGTAGAAGCAAACCACACTCAGAATCGACAATCCACGATTCACTCCACTAGCCGTTTCTCATTTTTAACCGTGTAACCAATAATCGTGCATGGTACCCCTAGCTTCGTGTACCAACTAGACATGTTATGTACCCAGCTAGATTTTATTATCCATTCGCAACCTCTTCATCCATATATCTCTGTCCACCACATCTTTCACACAAAAATAACAACCGAATGGTTGACAAATAATTCAATAATGGGCACTTAAACCGGCAACGTGTGACGCCGTGCTTCTGCACTGCTACCTAGTACTCCCTTCATCCGAAAATACTTGTCATCAAATGGACAAAAAGGGATGTACCTAGAACTAAAATACATCTAGATACATCCCCTTTTATTCATTTTGATGACAAGTATTTCCGGACGGAGGGAGTACATATTAAAAAGAAAATAGAACAATCTATACCATGCAGACACGTACATGAATATCATGTATCCCAATATTTATACATAATAAAAAGAAAGAAAGAAAATACCAATCTTGCATACACGTACATGTAAATAATGTATCTTACTCATACCTTTCTGTTATCACTTTCAATTATCATGAGCTTATTAAAATTAGTATGAGCCATTAAAGGTCATCTTTCGATAGAAAACAATGGCTATCGGAAGGAGTAGGAAATAACATGTTAGTTCCTTTGCCCGGTGACCGTAAGCGCCCCAACTCCTTTGTTTACTTGGACAAACATCAGCTACAACCCTAAGAACAGTAAGTATCGTTTTAGATTCCAAGAAAGCATCGGTTGTTAACATATCATTTGACTTCCTCGCTGCCATTGATTACAAGCAACACCAGCACCATTATCTCATACAAACTAGAATCGACCACCAACAGCTAAGGAAGAAGGCCTTGTTGCAATCCAGCGGTAATGTGCAATGACAAGGATTAACCGATTTGTAACTTTAGGACCTATATGGAGGACATACGATCTGTTGATACAATTTGTGTAATTGTTCACACAAAGAAAAAGAAAAAGGAAAAGGTTAGCTAAATCGCTATGATTCTGAAGCACCCGCTCGAGTTAAGGTACTATCAAAGTTTGTTGCTGCGGACAAGTAGGAGTATATTGGCAAACAAAGTTTTAGAAATCTGAGTGAAGCTTGTTAAAAACATGATTGACTGATATATGAGATGGAGTGAATAGTTTAAACCAGCAAGTAGTATATCATAATATATCACTTACTTCATTGATACATGATTTTTATTTTTGAGAAGAATAATCACCGGGGCTCACTGAACTGAAGTGAATAAAACTGAAGCCTGAGGTGGAGAATCGGCTATAAAAGGTCGACCACCCATAGCTAGCTCCATCACAAACAAGAGCCATCCACCATGTCCATCATCTACCTGCTAACCCTCTTGCTCTGCTCTGTGGCTCTGCCTCTGTCGGTTCACTCGATCAACACATCCCAGCCACAGCCAGAGACCCATGTCTACATCGTCCACATGCACACTGGTGTTCAGCCCTATTCTAGGATGCTCGAAGTCGCAGCTAGCCAAAGAATCATCCACACCTACGAGACCGTCCTGACGAGGTTCGCCTGCTGGCTGAGTGGGCCTGCAAGGGCTTGTGTGACTTCAGTTGAAGCCATTGAGTGCTTCTCATTTTGTATGATAGGGAGAGGAGTGGAGAATAACCCTGTGGTCACATGGAATGCTGCTCCATGGACGGGACCAGGCAAAACGGTCACTGCAAACGTTGAAAGGGACTCGAAGAGGTTGACAACAGCTTCTATTTATTGATCTGGGTAGAATCAATTGGTTAACTCTGTAAGTGCATCTAGTGCCCCTTAGTGATTTTGGTGTATTGAAGACTTATAGGTTAAGGGACTAATGCATTTGTGAGTGTACACAGGTCTATAACTCTATGAGGAGTTTGATATTTACAGAGAAAGTCGACCCCTAAAAATGAATATCTTCGACTAAAGATTTTGGTATTCCTGAAGACTTTCATGAAGACTTTGAAACTGAAGAAATTGATGTGTCCGTGAAGACTTGATATTCATGCGAGGAATATGAAGCTTGAAGACTTTCGTTTTCATAGTTTTGTTTTTCTCTTTCTTGAGTCATAGGAAACACCGTACTGTTAAAGGGGGTCGAGGAAATACTAAGGAAAAATTTCCATGTGATGCTCAACTCAAAATCCTATACCTACCAATCCCTTCGAGTGAAGCCTTTGGAAATCTCATACAGTTCAGTCAATTTCTTCAGAGACAGAGACGAAGTTCTTCTGGTCGCTGAGGAATTTGTTCTGACTGAGGAGTTAGGAAATCGCTAGTGCGGATTGCCTACACAGTGAGGAACATGATAGCCCTGAGGAATTTGAGAGTCAAATTTCTGACCGTTGCTGTGCTGCGCGCCAGCTGTCCCAAAATATCTTATCCACCTAACGGTCATATCAGACAAGGGCATTTATGTCTTATCATGTCGGGCTGCTCCCTAGGATATAAATAGCCGCCCCCCTACAACCACTGACTGGTTGGCTGCTCCGAGAGAACTTGACACTTGTCATTTGAGAGCAACCCATCCTCCGAGGACTTTGAGCGAAAATCATCGAGTGAGGAAAAACCCAAACCCAAACACCTACAAACCCAAAGTGATTGAGCATCACTGAAGAGATTGATCCTGCGTGGATCCGACGCTTGTTACCTTTGAAAATTGTGCTTCTTCCAGACGGTTAGGCGTCATGGTCTAGAGCATCCAAGAGGAATTGTGGATCGCCGAGTGACCGAAGTCTGTGAAGGTTCGGAAGTCACCTGAAGACTTACCACGAGTGATTGGATGAGGTCTGTGTGACCTTAGTTCAAGGAGAATACAGTGAGGACTTGGTGTCCTGAGCTGCATGCTCAGCGATTGGGTGTCCGGGACTGTGTGTCCTCGAGTTTAAATACTCAGCCGCTCCAACTAGACATACAACTGAGACATCAGTTGGAACTGGTCTACCAAATCATTGTCTTCACCAACCTAATTGGTTCTATTTCCTTAACTCTTTCATTTCCTCATTATTGTGTTGTGTGATTGTTCATATCTGTGTTTGAAGACCTTGACTGAAGACTTTCTCAATTTCCTCAATTAATTTTCTTCAGTCTGTTTGTCTTCATCTTGTGTTATCCTGTACTTACGCTTTCTGTACTCTGAGCTTGTCTTCATTTCATCATGATGACTATGTCTGTATCCTGTTATGCTTACTTCTGAGTACTTATTCCGCTGCAAGTAGTTCTTCGCTAAGGAATTTCCTCACCGGCAAATTCCTCAGTGAAGAATTCATAAAAATCGCCTATTCACCCCCCTCTAGTCGATATAACGCACTTTCAATTGGTATCAGAGCAAGGTACTCCCTTGTTCTGTGTGATTTTGGTTTAACCACCTGGAGTTCTAGTTATGTCGACCGCAGGTATGATCAAGGTCTCTGCTGGGTGTCCTACCTTCGATGGCACGGACTACCCCTACTAGAAGAATAAGATGCGAATGCATCTTGAAGCAATTGACAACGATCTCTGGTACGTTGTGGAAAATGGTGTTCCCTCAGTCACACCTTCCCTGAATGCTGCTGATATGAAGAGATTCAAGCAACTCGATTCTCAAGCAAATAATATCATATGTGGTCATCTGAATAAAGGGCAGTATGGTAGAGTGAGTGCTTTGGAAACTGCTAAACTTATCTGGGATAGGCTCTTCAAAGTAAACGAAGGAGTCTCAACTCAACGTGACTCTCGTGTTGACATTCTTCGCAATCTCTTCAACCGCTTCAAAAGACTCGACAATGAAAATGCTCAGCACACCTTCGACCGCCTCACTGATATCTCAAATGAGCTTCAAGCGCTCGGTGCCACTGACATCACCGACCATGAGGTGGTGAAGAAATTGCTGAGATCACTCGACTCCTCATTTGACACTCTAGCACTGATGATTCAAGAGCGTGCTGATTACAAGTCACTAGATCCCGCTGATATCCTCGAGAGGCTAAATACTCATGAGTTCCAGCTTGCTAAAAAGAGAGATCTCTATGGTTCAAGCTATGGCAAACCACGTGCCCTGAAGGCCAAGGCTGTGTCTGAATCTGAATGTGAAGACTCTGGTAGTAGCCTTAGTGATCCTGAAGAATTGAGCCAGGAGCTAGCACTGCTCGTGAAGAAGTTCCAGAAGTTCTCAAGACATGGTCGCTTTGGAAAATCCTCAAGGAGCAGTGACTCCTCATCAAGTGACTATAAGAGAAGGCCATGCCACAAATGCAAGAAGCTTGGTCACTACATTCAAGATTGTCCTCAGTGGGACAAGGAATTAAAGAAGAAGAAATACAAGGATTACAGTTCTGATGATGCCAAGAAGAAGAAGAAATCTTCAAAATCTTCATCATCAAAATCCTCAAAGTCTTCATCTCACAAGAAGAGCAGCTCCAAGAAGGCTCGGGCATTCATTGGCAAGGAAATGGACTCTGAAGCTGAATCGGATGAACATAAGGAAGAGGAGGCATCCGAGGAATCTGAGTCTATCTTCAACTCTGAAGAAAATGGTAACACCAACAACGCTGATGAGATAATGATGACTACGCTCCCACCTATTGCTTCATGGCAAGAGGTGCCAAGGATGATCATCCCAAAGCAAACGAGTGGGTCCTCGATAGTGGATGTACAAATCACATGACTGGTGACAAGAACCTATTGATGGATGCTCCCTTAACACCGTCACATCTGAAGCACATCATCTTCGTTGACAAAGGCAAAAGTCAGGTATTGGGTCTAGGTAAGGTTGCGATCTCAAAGGATCGACACATGGACAAAGTCATGCTTGTCGAGTCCTTAGGATACAACCTCATGTCTGTCTCAATGCTTTGTGATCTCGATATGGTTGTTGACTTTGGAAGATATCGATGTGTTGTGATCATGGAAGGTGAGCATTCCAAAGTCTTCGAAGGCTTTAGGAGAGGAGATTTGTATATTGTCGATTTCTCTACAGGACCACAACCAGCCATGTGCTTACTGGCAAAAGCTTCAGAAGGCTGGCTATGGCATCGACGACTTGGTCACGCTGGCATGAGGAATCTGAACACGCTTGCGAAGAAGAAGCATGTCATTGGCATTGAGAATGTCAAATTCCTCAAGGATCACTTATGCAGAGCTTGTGAAGCTGGAAAGATGACAAAGGCCAAGCATCCAACGAAGACTACCATGACCACTACTCGTCCATTTGAATTGCTTCACATGGATCTCTTTGGACCTAATCATTATTCTGCTGTTTCAAATGATGCATCCCTATATGGCTTTGTTATTGTTGATGACTATTCTCGTTACACATGGGTACACATTGTTACTTACAAACATGAAGTGCAGGAAATCTTCAAACGATTTTCCTCGAGGGCTTCAACCAACTTTGGTGTGAAGATCAAGCACATCAGAACTGATAATGGGACTGAGTTCAAGAATACCGGTCTTGATGGCTATCTTGATGAACTTGGTATTACTCATGAGTTATCTGCTCCTTACACTCCTCAACAGAATGGCGTCGTGGAGCGCAAGAACAGAACCCTTGCTGAAATGGCTCGCACTATGCTTGATGAATACAAGACGCCTCCTCATTTCTGGATTGAGGCAATTGATACTGCGTGCCACGTCCTCAATCGGGTATATCTTCACAAATTCTTCAAGAAGACTGCCTATGAACTCCTCACTGACAAGAAACCCAATGTGAGTTATTTTAAAGTCTTCGGTGCTAAATGTTGGATTAGAGATCCTCATCACAATTCTAAATTTGCACCGAAAGCACATGAAGGTTGTATGCTTGGTTACGGAAAGGACTCGCAGACCTACAGAGTCTTCAACAACGTTCTTCACAAGGTTGTTGAAACTGTAGATGTGCGGTTCGATGAAACTAATGGCTCACAAAGAGGGCACCTACCTTCTGTGATATATAAACCAGCACCTGAGGATTCTATCAAGTTCAAGGCTACTGAGGATGTTATTCCTACCGAATAATCTACTGAAGAATTCATTCCAGAACGTGAAGGAAATCGAGATGGTGCACCTGATGAAAATGTTGAAGAAAATGGTGCTGAAGAAAATGCTGATCAAATTCCTCAACGTCAACCAGCTCATCCTCGCATTGCAAAAGAAGTGCAAGTCGAAAAGATCATCGATGACATTCGAGCGCCAGGTCCTCTCACACGCTCAAAAGCTTCACATTTATCTAACTTTTGTGGGCACTATGCTTTTGTCTCTATCACAGAGCCCACTAAGGTAGATGAAGCATTTCTGGAGCCTGAGTGGATTCAGGCCATGCAAGAAGAATTACATCAGTTCGAGCTCAACAATGTCTGGGAACTGGTCAAACGTCCAGATCCTCGCAAGCATAATATCATTGGCACAAAGTGGATCTACCGCAACAAGCAAGATGAAAATGGCCTTGTGGTGAGGAATAAGGCACGACTTGTAGCTCAAGGCTACACACAGGTTGAAGGAATTGATTTCGATGAAACTTTTGCACCTGTTGCTAGACTTGAGGCTATTCGCATATTACTTGCTTATGCTAACCATCATAATATTATCTTACAACAAATGGATGTGAAAAGTGCATTCCTCAATGGTAAGCTTGAGGAAGAAGTATATGTTGCTCAACCCCCAGGTTTTGAAGATCCAAAGAATCCTGACAAAGTCTTCAGACTCAACAAGGCCCTGTATGGCCTCAAGCAAGCCCCTCGGGCGTGGTATGACACTTTGAAGGAATTCTTCATGAAGAATGGCTTCACACCCGGTTCACTCGACCCTACTCTCTTTGATAAATCTTATGATGGTGAACTGTTTGTGTGCCAAATATACGTTGATGATATTATCTTTGGATGTACTGACCAACGTTATAGTGATGAATTTGCCTATATGATGAGTGAAGAATATCAAATGTTTATGATGGGAGAGTTGAAATTCTTCTTAGGTCTTCAAATTCGTCAACAGCACAATGGCATATTCATATCTCAGGAGAAATACCTCAAGGATGTTCTGAGGAAATTCGGCATGCAAGATTGCAAAGGCGTCAAAATTCCTATGCCCACAAATGGCCATCTATGCACTGATGAAAATGGTATTGACTTCGATCACAAGGTATACCGCTCCATGATTGGTTCTTTATTGTACTTATGTGCATCTAGGCCAGATATAATGCTTAGTGTTTGCATGTGTGCCCGATTTCAAGCTACACCGAAGGAATCACACCATAAGGCTGTGAAGCATATTCTTCGATATCTAGCTCACACACCAACACTAGGATTATGGTACCCCAAGGGCTCTACTTTTGATCTCATTGGATATTCTGACTCTGACTATGCTGGTGATTGTGTGGACCGCAAGTCAACATCTGGTACTTGTCATTTCCTCGGACGATCTTTGGTCTGTTGGTCCTCGAAGAAACAGAACTGTGTATCATTGTCTACTGCTGAAGCTGAATACATTGCTACTGGTTCTTGTTGTGCTCAGCTGCTATGGATGAAGCAAACGCTCAAGAACTATGGCGTCAACGTGAAGAATGTGCGTCTCCTCTGTGACAATGAGAGTGCCATCAAGATTGCTCACAACCCAGTTCAGCACTCAAAGACAAAGCACATTCAGATTCATCATCATTTTCTTCGTGATCATGTGTTGAAGGGCGACATCTCCATCAAGCACGTGAAGACTGAAGAACAGTTGGCTGATATCTTCACAAAGCCCTTGGATGAGAAGAGATTTAGCAACTTGCGGTGTGAGCTAAATATCTTAGAATCTTCGAATGTTGTTTGAAAAGGACACACATCCTAACACCTATGCAAAATTGATGACTTAGATGTGCAACACATGAAGGAACGTTTTTCTTCATTCAATGAAGAATAACACTCTAAGTGTGAAGAAATTAATGAAGGATTTGATTCTCAGAACCCTACGACAATTGTACACGGTGTCTGAAATCATCATTCTTATACGGTGGGTCACGCCACCACCAAAGTTGGAAATCTTCATTTTTGAAATTCCTCAGTTTTGAAATTCTTCAGTTTTTTCAAATTCTTCAACTTTGCAAAATCTTCACTGTTTCCGTCGTTTTTCTTCATTGGCTATATATATATATATATATATATATATATATATATATATATATATATATATATATATATATATATATATATATATGAGTTTATGTCCTCTACAACATTCACTTATGGCTATTTCTTCAAGTTGCATTTTCTGCTAAGTGAATGTGATCGGACCCTTCCCCCTCTATGCTATACTCAACCCAATCTATTCACAAATTCTTCATGTGCATTCTATTTGAAACTCATTCAAAATCTTCACTGTGTCCTTGTCAGCTGAAGAAATTGCGAACGGAACTTAAAAACTTATCTTATCCAAATTTTCGGTTTTACCGCTCAAACCGTCCCGTATCCCACGATAAACTTATCTATTCACCCACGATCTAACACGATCTCCACTTCTCAGTACGTGGGTGACACATGTTAAGCGAATGAGAAGGGTCAGGGGCATGTTCGTTCTAAATCTTCGAGCAAGCAGTTTTTCACTGCGACTATAAATACCCCCTCACCCCTTCCTCACTTCCTTTACTCCGCTCGACCTCTCTCTCTCGCTCGAGCTTCTCAAACCCTAGAGCCGCCGCTACTCCATCGTCGCCGGTGAGGAAGAGCTTCACTGCCTCGACCTCGTCGCCGTCGTACTCACGCCGACCGCGGAAATCTTCACTCCGCCGCCGCCGTAGCTGTCTTCCTCCGCCGAGTTAGGGCGTGGAAGATCTACACCGACGAACTTCACTGTTCTACTTCACAGTTTGTCGTGTTCTTCATTCAGGGTAATTAAAAGTTACTTTTACTACCCTCTTTTGATTCGAAATTTCACAACAAAATCTTCAAAGGTGTTTTATTCTTCAAATCCTCACACACAAAACACCTCACTAGTCAACTGTTCTTGATTCGTTTCTCTAAGCATCATTTTTCTTCACGATTCCTCAATTGTGTGGATCCTCGATCTATACAACTCTAGAACCTAAGACAAAGAACGCTTAGTGAAATTCTTCAAGGCTCATCTGGTCAAATTCCTCAAACTTGTTCTTTTTGAAAAACCTTTTGAGAACGCATATGACCTCTCCAAATTCCTCGCAACTATACTCTGTTCACAGGTACTCATGTCCGCTGCTGAACCACTAGGTTCTCATCAACTTAACTCATTTGCAGCGTTCCTCGAAGAAAAGTTGCATACTTCTTCAGAGAATTCGATTGTTCAAATTCCTCATCTGAAGCATATGGCAGACGGTAAGAAGCCGCAGAAAGGAGGACAGAAGCCTGAGGTCATGACTGCTTTTGAAATACCTGAGGCCATATATGCTGACTATTGCACACCTGATGGGGCTAAGTTCGGAAAGGAAAATAAAAATCAGCGCAAGGTGCGCATACATAAGATTGAAAGGAGATGGGCAAGAGAATGGAGGGAGTATAGATATGTAACTCCAAAGTATATGAAGAAATTTGCACTTAATCCTCCATTCCCAAGAGCTCCATTGGCACCTAGCCAAGTAGCTGACCCCACCAGCATCAAGCGTGGTGAGGATTTTCCTGAAGAATGGGCCAAACGCCAAGCCAAGTTGGCAAGATATGCCAAAGAAGCAGTGAGGAAATTCAATGAAGACTCTGCTGCTGCTACTGCCACTGAGGCCTCTGTCAAGCCTACAAAATCAATGGCAAAGAAGCCCGCTCACAAGCCAAGTGCTTCACCAACTATGCACTCACGGCCAAGTTCCTCAGCAATGCCCTCACGGCCAGAATCTTCAAAGCCCTCACGGCCAGTCCCTCATGCTGCTCCTGCTCCTACAAAGTCCTCTGCTCCTCCTCCAAAGTGCTCAGCTGCTCCTGCAAGGTCCTCAACACCTGTACATCTGGCCACGTGCCAAAGGACAACAAGCATCTCTATTGCCTCTGGTGCCTCAGCAAGTTCCTCAGCTGCACCAAAATCTTCATCAGGCCCCACTCTGCTGAAGACAAAGGCAACGACTGGTCGAGGTCCTCGTCCAAGTCCGAAGAAGAAACAGGTTGCCTTCCAAGTGCCATCTGACGATGAAGCTGATGATGATGAACTTGCAGAAATCATCAGAGACCGACAAAAAAGGGCCGCTAGAGCCAAAGGCACAAATGTGCCACTGCTTTTGGATCCACAGGCGATCCTTGATTACATTGATCTCTGGCACAAGGATCCAAATACTCCTATGCCTGATTTCAATCTGACTCCTGGTCAAAGTCACATGCTGACGCATTTCATCACTGAAGAGAAATGGAAATTTGAGAAGGCCAGGCAGATCAAGAAGGCTCAGTTCAGAAAGGAGAAGTTCCTGAAGAAATATGTTGTCAATATGACAACTGATGAACTCCTCAAGATCCAAGCTGAAATCAAAGCCCTCAACGATGACTTCAATGCTTACTATGCTGATTGGAAAGGAGCCAAAGTCAGGTTTGTGAAACTGACTGAGAAGTTCACCCATGTTGCATCCCCATCGCAACAAGATATTCCTCAAGCTGAAGCATCTGCTCAGCCAACTAAAGAACATGACAGCACCACTGATGACTTTCAGGTTGCTGATGAAAATGCTAGTTCTAGGGCTGATGATTCCATTCTAGCCGCTGAAGACATTGCCAGGGCATCCACTAGTGGTGCGCCTGAAGCAACTGAAGAAGTCAGGGCAACTACATCAGTTGCATCTGAGGAAATTCAACAAGACTCCACAGCTCCTCCTGCGCCTACACCAACTCAAACCCTTCCATATGCATTAGATGTGAGGAAGACCAAGGCTGCAGAGCGAGCTGCAGTGAAGAAAAGGAAAGCATCAAGTGCTTCAGAATCTTCAGCTCCAAAGAAGATGAAGCCTATGACCAGCTCACTTGAAAATCCAATTGATGCTGTTCCGATTTCCACCATGCCATCAAAGGACCTTGTTCCTTTTGGTGAAGAATATGTGATCCCCAGTGGATCTGATGAAGAAAATCATTCTGCTGCTTCGTCAGAGCAGATTGATGAAGAAATTGAAGTGGATGCAATCCCTTCAACGACTGTTGCTTCCTCGCCACTGCCTCAGTTCACATCTGAAGAGGCTGGCGTTGAAGAAAATGAAGATGAAGACGTGGACATTGGATGTACAACGCCCGTGATGAATGATGATTTTTGGGAAAGTCAGCACCCCAATTCTCCACTCTTCACTCCGATTCAACAAATACCTCAGTCCCCTGCACCAACCGTTCAAATGGGCTCTGAAGAGACTCATCCCACCTCCTCTGTGCATGAAGACATGCCAGCCGCTAGTGCTGAAGAAACTGCTATTGCTGATCCCTTGAACATGCAGACTGCCACTGGAGAGGAACCAGAAATTCCTCAGCCTGAAGAACCTGAGATTGCGATTCCTGAGGTTGTGATGCAACTCACTGACACACCAGTGCCCAAGCCAAAGGATCCATTCTCAAAGAAGCAAAAGTTCAAGGCTGAAGATTTCTTCAGCGAACATGTGTTCTTCACAGATTACAACCCCTATGATTCTGCTCGCATAAGGAAGAGGCGTTTCTGGACTGCTAGTCAAGCAAATTTCTATTCCTCAGTACTGTTCAACAAAGACAAAGTCTTCGATCATGAACATATTCCTCATGTGGACATGGAATCTCTGCCGTGCTTTGAGCCAGTCCTCAGTGTTCTTCACGATGCTGGATTGCTAAATTTCTGCACTGACATCTGTGATTGGAATGAAGAACTCATTCTTCAATTCTTTGCGACGCTGCACATTACAGGAAATTCTGAAGATGTGAATTCATGGGTGCTGGACTGGATGTCTGATAATACTCACTACAAGGCACCAGCTACTGAATTGCTTCGTGTCTTACCATTTAGTCCTCCCCTTGACGGTGCATGTTGCATCTACAGTGAACCTCAGCTTTCAAATCATTACATGCAAGTGCTGATGAAGCCTTTGAAGCCAGGACAGACTCCTCGAACCAAATTCCTCGTCAAGGAATTACTCTATGTGCCTCGGACTGTCTATCACATTCTGACGAAGACAATGAGTCCTATCAAAGGCCATGACTCAAATGATGAAGAAGTCATTGGCATCATGAAGAATATGCTTTTCAACATCATTCATGGCGTTCCTGTCAACTTCCATGATTTCTTCATGAGGACTCCGGCGAATATTGCTATGTCACCATTTGAGCTGAAGCCTTATGCACCATGGATTATGAAATTCATCAGGACAAGGTCTTCACTCAATTACAAGGCTGATACTCTGAACCATGGCAGCTACTTGCCTCCAATTGAAGTCCTCAAACGGACATATTCCTCAGCTGATGACAAAGGCAAGGCAACTGCTGTGATAGATGAAGGCATTCGTCCATTGGATGGTCAATTCCGCAAGGCTGCATCCTACTCCACCAATGATGACTCTGCCACACATGATTCTGCCGCTAAGAAAAATCCTCAAGCCACAACACCCAGGGTGATGACTAATCGTGAGTTACTCCTCAGTCTTCATCAGAAGGTTGATCGCAATCATAAATGGGTCAAGCGACAGTTTGGTTCAATTCTTCACAACATGACATCAACAATGCAGTGAAGAAAAACTAATACTACCTCCATGAAACCTTCAACCATACCTGGGCTGTTCTATCTCATGTCTACAATGTTGCAGATCTGAAGAATATGGGTCTCAAGGAAGAATTTGACTGGTTTGCACCTCCACCGAAGAAATTCAAGAAGGTCAAGGTTCCTTCCTTGGTGGCCAGCTCCTATTCTTCATCGCGCGACACTGATGAAAATGAAGACTTGGATGACACTGCGGCAGGCCCTACTATGATAACCGACCCCGACAACGCTGACGCTCCTCCATCAACTTGATATTCTTCAGGGACGTTAGTCCTCAATTTCGACCCCTTTGGTCATTCGATGACAAAGGGGGAGAAATTTGAGTTAGTCTTCAAGCGGGTCTATTATATGGGCATTTTTGCTAAGTTACAACTCTCGTTCTTCTGAAATTTTATTAGATCGAGTTGTAAACTTAAACCCGATGGTGCTATGATAATTTTGATGCACTGTGCTCTGATACTCTTGATGCGTTATTCTGCATGCTTGTTCCTCATTAATATTATTGCACGCATGCTGAATTTCATCAGGCACCATATCTCATCATGCATTTCAAATTCTTCATATTATATGTCAAATGCGTGTATGAATTACAAGATATAGGGGGAGATCTCCATGATTTAAATCTTCAAGTGTGCATTGCTTCAAAAGCAAATTCCTCACTATGCACATCTTCAAGGGGGGTTCTTCTATATCTTGCAATCAAATTCCTCAATATCAGTACTTACACTTCATATGTTTATCCCCGTTGAAAACTTAACCTATATTGTCATCAATCACCAAAAAGAGGGAGATTGTAAGTGCATCTAGTGCCCCTTAGTGATTTTGGTGTATTGAAGACTTATAGGTTAAGGGACTAATGCGTTTGTGAGTGTACACAGGTCTATAAGTCTATGAGGAGTTTGATATTTACAGAGAAAGTCGACCCCTAAAAATGAATATCTTCGACTGAAGATTTTGGTATTCCTGAAGACTTTCATGAAGACTTTGAAAGTGACTTGATATTCATGCGAGGAATATGAAGCTTGAAGACTTTCGTTTTCATAGTTTTGTTTTTCTCTTTCTTGAGTCATAGGAAACACCGTACTGTTAAAGGGGGTCGAGGAAATACTAAGGAAAAATTTCCATGTGATGCTCAACTCAAAATCCTATACCTACCAATCCCTTCGAGTGAAGCCTTTGGATATCTCATACAGTTCAGTCAATTTCTTTAGTGACAGAGACGAAGTTCTTCTGGTCGCTGAGGAATTTGTTCTGACTAAGGAGTTAGGAATTCGCCAGTGCGGATTGCTTACACAGTGAGGAACATGATAGCCCTGAGGAATTTGAGAGTCAAATTTCCGATCGTTGCTGTGCTGCGCGCCAGCTGTCCCAAAATATCTTATCCACCTAACGGTCATATCAGACAAGGACATTTATGTCTTATCATGTCGGGCTGCTCCCTAGGCTATAAATAGCCGCCCCCTACAACCACTAGCTAGTTGGCTGCTCCGAGAGAACTTGACACTTGTCATTTGAGAGCAACCCATCCTCCGAGGACTTTGAGCGAAAATCATCGAGTGAGGAAAAACCCAAAGCCAAACACGTACAAACCCAAAGTGATTGAGCATCACTGAAGAGATTGATCCTGCGTGGATCCGACGCTTGTTACCTTTGAAGATTGTGCTTCTTCCAGACGGTTAGGCGCCATGGTCTAGAGCATCCAAGAGGAATTATGGATCGCCGAGTGACCGAAGTCTGTGAAGGTTTGGAAGTCGCCTGAAGACTTACCACGAGTGATTGGACGAGGTCTGTGTGACCTTAGTTCAAGGAAAATACGGTGAGGACTTGGTGTCCTGAGCTGCATGCTCAGCGACTAGGTGTCCGGGTCTGTGTGTCCTCGAGTTTAAATACTCAGCCGCTCCAACCAGACGTACAACTGAGATAGCAGTTGGAACTGGTCTACCAAATCATTATCTTCACCAACCTAACTGGTTCTATTTCCTCAACTCTTTCATTTCCTCATTATTGTGTTGTGTGATTGTTTATATCTGTGTTTGAAGACCTTGACTGAAGACTTTCTCAATTTCCTCAATTAATTTTCTTCAGTCTGTTTGTCTTCATCTTGTGTTATCCTGTACTTACGCTTTCTGTACTCTGAGCTTGTCTTCATTTCATCATGATGACTATGTCTGTATCCTGTTATGCTTACTTCTGAGTACTTATTCCGCTGCAAGTAGTTCTTTGCTAAGGAATTTCCTCACCGGCAAATTCCTCAATGAAGAATTCATAAAAATCGCCTATTCACCCCCTCTCTAGTCGATATAACGCACTTTCAAACTCTGGCTAAAAGGTTGGTTAGTACTCTCTGTACCAGTACTACTCCACTCAGGCCTTGTACAAGGGGAGGTGCTTAGAGAGATGCTTAGAAAAATAAACCAGTTTTTCTGGAGCATCGATGCCTATTTCTATACGAGAGACGCTTAGTTAAGCGTCTATCCTGTACAAGTAAGTACCGATGCTTAAAAAAAGTATGGTTTATTTCTCTAAGCACCTCCCCTAAACACCTCCCATTGTACAAGGCCTTAGGGGAGGTGTTTAGAGAAATAAATTAGGTTTTCCTTAAGCACCGATGCTTATTTGTATAGGATAGACTCTTAGTTAGGCACCGGTGCTTCAGAAAAATTCGGTTTATTTTTTCTAAGCACCTCCCTAAACATCTCCCATTGTAC
The DNA here is from genome assembly GCF_018294505.1 of Triticum aestivum. NCBI lineage: Eukaryota > Viridiplantae > Streptophyta > Magnoliopsida > Poales > Poaceae > Triticum > Triticum aestivum. Next base: position 696,214,216 of record NC_057803.1, read on the forward strand.
AAGGCCTCAGAGTGCAGAAAAGTTAGCTCTACCAAACCCCCAAACTTGGATAATATACTCTAGAGTTTTTTCTTTTGGTTATATTTAATCGTATGCTAGAATCGGCTACCAAGATATTTGTTAGAACGTATATTTTAAAGAACTATACGAAGATTTTTTAAATATGTACTACATGTAAACACATTCAAACATGCATCATAAATTAACCCGTGGAGGTATGGGATCTTGTTATGCTTGATTTTCCTTGCATACACAGAGATTAGATGTAAATGTTTTTAAAAGGCGAAGTATTGAAAAGGAAAGGGACTAGCAAAGTTTCATTACAAAATACGGTTTACACTTACAATACCACAAATGTTGATTTCCACTAATAAAAAAGCTAGAAATGTATAACAAATAACATCATAATTGTTGAATATTTAGTAAAAATGATATTTATTTACTAATTATAGATAAGTTGAAAATATATTTGATAAAATGAATTCTAAAAGTATAAAAGTTTGATATAAATAAAAACTCTCTAGAACTACATATTTTCTTTAATGTTTATCAATCGTCGGGAGGTGTTTAGAGAAATAAATTAGGCTTTCCTTAAGTACCGATGCTTATTTGTATAGGATAGACTCTTAGTTAGGCACCGGTGCTTCAGAAAAACTCGGTTTATTTTTTCTAAGCACCTCCCTAAACATCTCTCATTGTACAAGGCCTCAGAGTGCAGAAAAGTTAGCTCTACCAAACCCCCAAACTTGGATAATATACTCTAGAGTTTCTTTTGGTTATATTTAATCGTATGCTAGAATTGGCTACCAAGATATTTGTTATAACATATATTTTAAAGAACTATACGAAGATTTTTTAAATATGTACTAGATGTAAACACATTCAAACATGCATCATAAATTAACCCGTGGAGGTATGGGATCTTGTTATGCTTGATTTTCCTCGCATACACAGAGATTAGATGTAAATGTTTTTAAAAGGCAAAGTATTGAAAAGGAAAGGGACTAGCAAAGTTTCATTACAAAATACGGTTTACATTTACAATACCACAAATGTTGATTTCCACTAATAAAAAAGTTAGAACTGTATAACGAATAACATCATAATTGTTGAATATTTAGTAAAAATGATATTTATTTACTAATTATAGATACTAGTCGTCAACCCGTGCATCCGCACGGCTTGTCTTTGGGATTTTGCATAACATAATTATTCTTGCTATTTGTGTTTCCTTTTATTTTCTATGCACGCATGATTTATATGAGATTCTTAACTTGTAAGATACTTTAAGAAAATAATTGTATCATTGGATTGCATTTTTTTCGAATTAATTTCACAATAACTTCATTGAAAAGATTAATTGATGAATTCACATTATTAAAATGCTTACATGTCTGATGCTGGAGTGCGTAAACAAATATCTATTACCTAACTCGCAACAACCATCCAACTGTTCGAACGACTCTAGGTGACATGTGCATCCCTTTTTCCTGGAAGTATATAACTTACATTCCGTTTTCCGGTTGTGTTTCTAAAATTGGGATTTCTTTTCACGCCGCAAGCAACTACTAAATGCTTGTTATTTGTGTGTACTTCCATCTAATAATTCATAGCACTAAGTACAAAGGCTTCAGCAGTCGAGGATTTCAGCTGGCAGACTCCCAATGAAGGAAAAGAAGTAATTAAAAACATGATATATTGTAATGTTTTTAAACAAAACTTTAAAACTGGGAGACCTAGGCCTTAAACAGCGTGCATCATGTCTGCATAGCTGCAAACAGAATATCCTAGTATGAAAACAGTGAAAACATGGTGTCAAGATGTAGTGGTAGTCTAATATATATTTTTCCATTTTAAACAATTTAGATAGTTCAGAGTTCATATTATCACAGAGAAAATGGAAGCAAAAATTAAACAATAAAATTCATTAAAAAATATCATTAATTAGTTTATCAAACATAAACTATGTTTGATGTTATTTGTGAAAAGTGATAAGGAAACAACTCTAACATCTAAGGAGGCACTTGCAGTTGTCTGTGTGCTTTAAACTCCATCTACCACACATTGCACCATCAACATAAGCTAACACATCAATTTATTATAAAACTACTAGACAGTGCATGCATTCATCACAAACTTTACTAATTACCACCTCATTAGTTGCATTAGTTCTCATAACTAATTCACATTGCATAGGAATTGTCCTAATTGTGTAGGCTCCATGTGTGCTTTCATTCCCTTCCAAGCAAGTAGTATTCCAACGTATTTTTGAAGAATAACAAAATGGTAAATTGGCAAATAAAATACCAATCTAGATGACCATCCCCGATTTCGAGCAGTTGAGAGAGCTTACAAATGAGCAACAGGTAGTACCTGGTAACATGTATAGTTGCATGATAGAATACCTGGCCCAAATTTGACTAAATAGGATGATCAAACACGCAATAGTAACCTGAGTTCCATTTTGTCATCGGAACGTAGGCAAATTAAAGGAAGCACGGAATTATTAACATGGCCAAGAACTATAAAGTGTGCCCACTGTGATATTAAATTACTGGAGTGTTCATAGAAAAAGTAATTAGATGATCACACTGAAATAATATGACAATTTTACTTGCTGGAAAATATGCCATTACAGATTTAGGGGCAGGATAACAGTGCATTTGCTGTGCATATAGTCCCGTGGATATGAGCGAAGAGGAAGGTATATAGTGGATCAATCAGAAGCATTAGCCACGCATCACCATAAAAAATTGCCCCAAATGTTAGCTTGTCAGTGGAGGACTCATTGTACTTGTAAAAAACTGGTTGGAAGTAAAATGTATGCTAGAAGAAAACAGATTGAACAACTCGTAGACCAAGAGTGTTTAACCTTAGTTATGGGCACGCAAAGAAAGAATGTAGTTTACTCCTTACATGAGAAGTACGATGCAACAAAATTAAAAATTCAACGGTATGGGACTCATGTCTTCTCACAAAATTCGCGCGCTATAGCCGTGGCTGCGGAAGGCATCTCAATTTTAATGTACTTCTCTGATCGAAGCTACAATGTGCCTAAGGAAGTGCCCTGATCCTGATGAACCTCTTGATTTACAAATTCAACCTAATGCAAATCGTGATATAAGAAACTTCCAGTCACGATGAACTTCCAGATATTTAAATCTGCTCCGAAAAAATCACAGGATGGCGGCTTTATTGACTTCGAGTATCTCTAGTAAGGCTGATAGAGACACATTCATATCGGACGAGGACGACGCGATCTGAGGTAGCCGACGGCTGCACAAGCAGCAAGTGTGCATCCTTTCCCCGCTAGATTCACAGATTTCCCCCCATTCCTGCAGGGGCGAAATTAAGGGAGGGATGCGATGGTGGGCGGTGCCCCGTCGCGTTGGTGTGCTCCCCTGTAGCGGCGTGCTTTTGCAAACAACCACTGCCCTGTTGCGGTTAGTAGCGGGGCGCTCGACGCAAGCAACAACGACGGTGTTTCTGCACACTTTTTTCATTTTGCAAAATTTTCTGCAACATTATCTATGTTGCAAAACTTTCTTCCACAACATCACCGTTGTTGCAAAAAGAAAGGAAGACCGAAAAAAATTCTGCAACACGACCTATGTTGCATAAAAAAATTCCGCAACACGGCCTGTGTTGCAAAAGAAAATCCGCAACCCAACCTATGTTGTAAAAAAAAACACAACCTCTATGAAAATGTTGTTTCTGCAACAAGGTCTTCGTTGCAAAGGTAGAAGAGCACATTTTTTAAAGCAGATAGAAGAGCACGTTTAGCGATTAGATTGTGTTAAATCTAACGGCTTGCAAGACGGAGAATCTTTTAAAAAAATTCGCCGGCAGGCGCGTAGCGGCCCCCAATTCAAATTGCACTGGATTCACCGCAGTAGAAAATATTTTTTTCTCGTGTGGAAGCAAACTGCATGGCCCATAATTACAAGCAACGCTAACAGTAAGAATAGACGAGATTATTGGAAGCAGTTATCAGGGATTGTTTCCGAAAAACGGTGCTTTCATTGCTAAAACAAAATGCTTACATCCATGGAAGCAAGGATTTTTGTTTTTTGTGAAAGCAGTATTGTGATGTTTTTGAAACAATATATAATTAGACACAATCTTATTGTGTTCACCAATTGATGGAAACATAAATTACAGCGTGTAAGAGGGAAAAAAATCCACATCAAAGCAGTTCATTCGGAAGCAAAACTAAATAGAATTAGAAACAACATTTTTTGTAAGGCCGCAAATTATACCTCGTTCAATGCCAATTTTTTGTAGTTACTACTCTCCTTACCGTCCAAAATTTGTTGGCTAAATATATGGAAGACATTGAATTAGTTTCCTAAATAACGGACGTAATTAGCTCGGTCAGGTTTTAAATTTGGATTCTGCGTGTGCGCAGGGGCCACTGCTCATTCAACGGCTATACGAGCTTCCATCCAACGGCTTGCTGCTGGCCTGATAGGAAGCTAGGATGAGTAGTCTGATCCCTAGCGGTTCTCATAAAAAATTTGCGAGCTGCTCTGATGTTGGGTTGTTTTTAAGGAATCGTCTACTTGCTCTTCCAAGACATGAGCTCCCCACAAGATCCTTGGATTGCCATGGTCAGCAGCATCGACGGTCAGTTCCCCCTACCAATCGGAAACCAGAAACCGGAGAGGGGAGGAGCAGAGCATGATCACAACATAGAGACGAGTTGTACAGGCATCAGTCTTGCAGAAGATTTGCAGCCACAGCCACATTCACCATCTTCTCCTTCCTCGCGTCCATGGACGCCGGGACACGAGAGCGCCATTATTGCCGGGAAAACACGCACACGGGTAGATATTTACAGAACACCGAGCTCGATCGAACGTGCCCGTACGACTAGTACTGCTACGGAGTAGATATGTACAGGGGACAGGGCATCGGCGGCGGCGGTGGCATCAGGCGCTGGCCTTGTTGGCCTTCCGGGCGCGGATCGACTTGGGCTGCTTCGGCTTCGGCTTCGCCGGCGGCGGCCCGGCCTTCTTCGCCCTCTTCGGCCGCGCCTTCTTCGACGCGGCCTTCTTGGTGGTCCTCTTCTTGGCCGGCAGGGCCTTCTTCTCCTCGGCGGGAGCGAGGCGGAAGGAGGCCTTGACCCGGACGAGCCGGCCCTTGGCGGCGAAGCTCCGCAGCTGCGCGGCCAGCACCTTGCGGTAGTTGCCCGGCAGCGCCTCCCCGTGCCGCTCCCCGACGCGCTTCGCGATCGCGTACGCGCTCGCCCCCGCCTGGCCGTCGCCCGCCGCCATGATCGCCTCCTTGATCATCTTCACACAGAAAGATCATTTCAGAACTCAACACAAAGACTGAACTCCTCCCGTACCTTAATCACATCAGGACAGAGTTCGCTCACCTCGAAGTAGGGCGGGTGGTGCGGCCCCGCCGACCGGGGCTTCCTGCTCCTCGGCTTCTTCTCCTCCCCCTCCGCCTTCTTCACCTCACCACCTTCCTCCGCCTTCTTCGCCTCACCGCCGGCGACCTCCATCTCCTCCCCGCCCGCACCCGCCTGCTTCACCTCATCAACCTTCTCCGGCGTAGCAACCGCCTCCGCCTTTTCGCCGGCTCCGACCACCGCCTTAGCAGCAGCCTCCTCCATCACGGTCGCCATCGAACGAAGCAGAGCACCTCCCCCTCTTTCTTTTTCTTGGAGAAAAGCAGAGCAGCTTCTAGCGAGTGGTGACTGGTGAAGCGGAACTCAGAGCTGTGGCGAGGTGCGGTGGTCCGAGGCCCGCGCTTTATACCGGCGGGCGGGGCGCTGCCATTGGCCGGCCAGCCGCGCGCCGGATCGCGATCCGTGGGGCGCGAGATCGCGGGCGTACGCGTGCCATTGCCTCGCGACGCGTGTGTTTCTTCTCGTGTGTTCGTCGCCGGGCGTGTGCTTCTGTGTTTTCCGGCGGGTTCGGTGCACGTGCGTGCGTGTGCCACCGTCCGTTTGCTGTGCGTGTGTGCACGATCGTGTCACCCGCCTCGGCTCGTTCGACTTGGCGATGGGTGATGTAAGTGTTAGGAAATATTATCTGTTACTCACTCCGTTCAGAGTTAGAAAAAACTTGTCCTAAGCTTGTTCATTAAATGGGAACGTATCCTGTGAAAATGAACTGGTGGTGCAAATCTGAAAAGTTTGCCCGTGAGACTATGGATCTAAAATCAACGCATCTAGTAAGAGGTGGGAGGGTTCAGAAGATAACTAATAACACTTCCACACATAACCCCCTACACGTACGAACCAAGACTCAAGTCATCCATGCCTAGACTTCTGGTCGTCACGCCAAACACATAATGGAGATCCATCCATGCAAAGCGCCGCCGTCGACCCTCCTACTAGACTCCCATGTATGTGTGACGGCGCGGCGCTCATCACCGCCCCTACCTAGCGGCGGCGACATCCATTCTATGAGTATGGATCCAGCAACTTCCGATAAAGCACCAAATCAATCTCCCCGTACCCTTGCAGAGGTATGTGGTACATGTCTCTGATTAATTCTGTTAGTCCTTGGAGCAAACGTGATCAAGTGATGTTTTGATACGTATCCATACCCGCTGTTGTTGAACTACAGATGGAACCTAGGCTCGGTTGTGAATTTTCATTGCAAACCAATGGTGCCAATAATAGACAACCAGAAATCAATCTCCCTCCAGTCATCCAGGATAGCTTCAGCACACCCAAGAAAGGAGCTAGCAGCGGGCCTTTTTGTGTGAGCATCTATTTTATCCTCAGTTTTTGTAATATTCCTCTAACCGATATTAATTTCTGATGCACTCCGTCCTGTAATTTTAGGGTTCATCGTGTACACCGGAATGTGATGAAAATCTAAAGCCGGCTGTAGGCATGACATTCGAGAACATGGAAGCCGTCGAAGAGTTCTACAAGGCTTATGCACACAACGTTGGCTTTTCAGTTCGAATCGGTCAGAAGAGGACTGTAGATAATTTGGTGGTCTGGAGACGATTTTTGTGTGCCAAAGCAGGTTTCATATCCAAGGCAGAGGAAGACAAGAAGGTTGTGACCTGAAATAAGCCAAATAAGCAGAAGAAGACAAAGATTACTAGATGTGGTTGCGAAGCTATGATAACTGTCAAGCTTATGCAGGGTGACATATACTCAATAGTATATTTTCATGAAGAACACACACATGAATTTGTCACACCTAGCAAACAACATTTAATCAAGTCAAATAGACAAGTTAGTCAGAGGGCCAAGACCACTCTGTTCACATGCCATGCAGCTAGCATTGGCACATCTGGTGCCTTCCGATTGCTTCGTATTGGCGAGGGCGGATTTGAGTTTGTGGGTTGCACAAAAAGAGACTTGCAGAATTATCATCCTAATTTGAGAAGTTCGATCAAGGATTCAGATGCTCAGATGTTCATTGATAATCTCAAGAAAAGGAAGCAAATCAACCCAACGTTTTATTTTGATTACATTCTTGATGACAAAAATCGTCTAACTCATGTGTTCTGGGCAGATGCTACTTGTAGAAAGAACTATGCTATAGCAGGAGACATGGTGTCTTTTGACTCTACATATAGCACCAACCAGTATAATATGATATTTTGCCCTTTTACAGGGATAAACCACCATAGGGGGTTTGTGTTCTATGGTGCTTCCTTGATCGTCAATGAGAAGATACCATCATACAAATGGGTGTTCCAAACGTTCTTGAAAGCAATGGATGGAGTAGCACCCAGACTTATAGTAACTGATGAAGATGCTAGCATGAAGGCCGCCATCGAAGAGGTTTTGCCGACAACCATCCATAGGTTATGCATGTGGCACATAATGAAAAAGCTTCCAGAAAAGGTTGGTCCTTCTTTGAGAGAAGATGAAGATTTCTATAAGGTTGTGAATGCGTGTGTATGGGGCTCTGAAAATCCAGCTGAATTTGAGGCAAATTGGTCTTCTATGATTTCTAAATTTGCTTTGGAGAACAATGAGTGGTTTTCTCATAGATATGAAATCCGCGAGTCATGGATACCGGCGTACTTCAGGGGTGTATTCATGGCTGAGATTTTGAGAACCACTTCACGATCAAAGAGTGCTAACTCATTTTTCAACCATTTTATTGGTTACAAGCATGCTTTGGTGGAGTTTTGGATTAGGATTGGTATAGCCATAGAAGAGCAACGTCCGAATGAACTTAAGGCTGAGCATGAATGTTTTGATTCGATGCCTAAATTGGTAACATCATGGGGCATTGAGAAGCATGCAAGTCTATACTTCACCCATGAAGTCTTCCGAGCTTTTCAAAAGGAGGTACTTGCAGCTAGAGATCATTGCTTGATTGAAAGCATCTCACAGGATGGTGATGTCAAAACCACGGTTATAGGTGGTAATTATGGCAAGGCTAGAGAAGTACAATTCAACACATCATCCACGAGTGCTCACTGCTCCTGCATGTTGTTTGAGACACGTGGAATTCCATGTCGACATATCATCTTGGTTTTGAGAGGTGCCAAGCTCAATGAGCTCCCTAGCCATTTTATTTTGGGTAGGTGGAAAAAAATAGTTAACAGGAAGGCTTTATATGATAGCAGTGGCAACTTGCTTGAGGAGAACGCGAGAAGTTCTTCAGACTTGGCAAAGCGCAAAATGGTTTCTGAGATACACGACACATTGGACGACACGATCAGGTTGGCTGAACATTCTCCTGAAGAATTGGAAGCATTGAGAAATGTTCTCCGTGACTTCAAAAGAGATTTGTCTCAAAGAGTTGATGTCAATCATCCTAACAGGCAAGAAGAATTTGAGGCACATATTGGTTGTAGTATGCCTACTCAAATTGACATTCATCCACCAACTGACGTTCGTACGAAGGGGAGATGCAAAAGAATTAGGGGTCACTCAGATAAGGGGGCACAACAAAATAAGGATGTTGGGAGCCAGAAGAAGAAGCCCCGCATGTGCGGGAAGTGTAAGGAGGTCCGTTTCCATGACAAACGCACGTGTCCCAGCTAAATATGTCAACCTGCGGTTTCTTTTGCTTGGTTCTGCACAACCTGATGATTTTCTTTTCATGGAATACAAGATGGAATTTAGAGCTTCGGCTATCTTTGAAATTATATATTTAGAGTTTCAGCGTTGTCTTCTGGGAGCTTCAGTCTTGTCTTTAAAAATAGCTTTTTATTTTCTCAAATTGAAATCCAGTAAGATGTACTGGTTCTGTACCATGAATTATGTGTTCTTCTTCCTCTTTTTGTTGATCAAGTGACTGCAGAAGAAGTAATAATTTGTTGCTCCAGTTCTATTTGGTGTTTATGCATCATGTTAGAATTAAAATTTCCATCATTCTGTCCCAACATTAACTAGGTAAGGCCGGCCAGTTCCCAGTTTTTGCAACATAGCTAGTTTCCTGGTATTATCATCACAGATTCACAATCACAAACCATTTACTATGGAAACAGAGTTGATATGAGGAAAGGGCACTGGTCATTGTTGTGGATATCTTCCCAAATAAAATTCCTTACATTTCTCAGTATAATTCCGAAAAATGCGCACTGTATAACATCAATTGTTCCAATGACAATCTAAAGTCTAACTGAATATACATGCTACCTGATGTATTCCTGTATGCCACCTACACAACAGACTGGAACATGCAAGCGACAAATGTGTCGAGGCTAAAAGGAAATGGCAAATCTAATGATCAAACATGGTTTGGAGCAATCGCTGTGGCAGTCGCCTACAACCTTTAAAGCTCTGTTTTTGTCATTCTGGCATTGGTGATTGCAAGGTTTAACTTGTCCGTAACACCTGAACTTTCCCCAAGGCCTTCTGCCTATCATCAACAGCAAGCTTCGTTCGGATGTTCCAGCACCATGTTGGACTATGTAACTTCAAATCATCGGGCCGATGGAAACAACTATAAGACCTGTAGGAAATTATGAATGCATTAGCATCAAGGTGAGTGTTAAGAGGACAAAAGAACCAACAGAAGCACAGTAAATCACATTGCACAGAACTGCTTTCCGATGGGGCGATGGTTATTATTGATAAAGGAAATCATCCACATTTTCAGTAAATTTAGACTCAACATAACGAAAATTTCACAATTGTGCCAAGTACAAAGCCAACTGTACCAAGCACAAATGCGCACAACATTGGGCAGAGTTGCTACGGCTGCACATACGGGATGCATCTTCTCTGCATCAGGCCCCCGGTTGGGCATCCGCGTCCACCTCCTCAAAGGGAGCATCAGGCAGCGTTATGGCTGGTTGCGCGAGACGAAGACGGCCTCGCCTTCGCATCCGGCACCGGATCGGGGCATCGAGCATCCTCGTCCAATATCACCGCCTCAATAGGAAGTGGCAGAGCGCTACTGCGGCAGCCCGTAAGATGGAAAGGAATGCTTGGCCGCGCGTGAGATGCTGGCCGCAGGGGTAAATGGACGGCGCATAAGGTGGAGCTGGAGCGGGTCGAGCCAGCGTCGGCGGCTTCTCCCAGTGTCGACGAGGATAAGAACGAACGAACGGGGGAAGGCTTTGAGGAATTTTAGTCAGACTTTTTGGATAAGTGGGGGGTTATGTGTGAAAGTGTTATTAGTTAGGGAAACGTTTGGGGCCGGGGCACCGGCGGAACATTGGGCCGGTCTCCCTCTTCCTCGTGTCTTCTTCATCACAGCTCGCCCACATCTCGCGCAGCTCGCTGGGACGCGCGCCGCCCTCTGCTTCTACCCCCTCCTCCCCACCCCTTCCCCATCCCTCCCCCTCCCCCCGTCGCAGCACCACGCCTCCCCTCCCCGCTCGGAGCTCACCATGGCTCTCCGCGGTGACCATCCCATCTCGCCGTCGACCGAGGGGGCGTTGACAACGGGAGGTGCTGCAACCGGGGCTACGGGGTGCTACCGCGGCGACGCCTACCTCGCATGCATCGAGAGCTCTGCCTACGTCGCCGGACCCGGCCACGCCGGAGCTGCAACCAGCCATGGCAGACTACACCCCACGGCGTTTTTTTGCTGGAACCGGTTGTAGCAAATTCAATCACCGGTGGTAGCAAAAATTTACTACGGTTGCAGCAAAACGGCATCATCGTCACCGCGGGGTCGCAGCTGAGATAAGAAGTTTGAAGCTTTTTTCAATGCGGTTGTAACTTTTATAACTGCCGGTTGCAACTTTCTCGTTTTTCGTCCATGGCTTTGTTTCCACAGTTGAAACTTTTTTTATAGTCGGATGAAGCTTTTTTCATTGCTAGATGAAGCTTTTTCTGTCACCGGTTGTAACTTTTCTTGGTCATCCATAGCTCCAGTGGTATACTGGTTGAAGCTTTTTCGTAGCCGGTTGAAGCTTTTCCTATCGCTAGTTGTAGCTTTTTTCGTCGTAGGTTGCAGCACTGGGCATCTCCCTGTGCGCTTGATTTTTTTTGTCGCAAGCGGGGGATGAGCGCCGGCGAGCACACCGGTGAGCACGCCGGTGAGCTTCGGTCGTCGCCATCGGAGCTGCAATGGTTTGCCACGGAGGCTACAACTGCATGGGTGGGCTATTGCATGGGCGAAGCCGGTGACGAGAACAGCCGCCGAGGGCTGGGACCGGCGACCAGGGCGGCCGGCGAAGACGAGCGGCGAGGGCGGCGATCAGAGACGGGGAGGGCAGGCGAGGGGGGTGGCGACAAGGGGGAAACGCGTGCGGCCGGCGAGACGGGGTTCCTTTTCCCGTCCGCGCTCACGAGAGGAAGAGGACGATCTGATTTGGATAAAGATCCAACGAATCGGGACGGGCCGATCTGACGGCTAGGGTTGGACCGGCCGAAGCGTTCGGCCGGTGCGCCGGCGCCTAGCATCGCCCTATTAGTTATCTTCTGAACCCTCCCACCTCTCACTAGATGTGTTGATTTTGAATCCAACGCCCCACGGGCAAACTTTTCAGATTTTCACCACCAGTTCATTTTCACAGGATACGTTCCCTCATTAAATAGATGTATATATCATTAATTTGGAGCTAGATACATCCATTTAAGGGATAATCTTTTCCGGACGGAGAGAGCAGATGTTAGCGTCAGTTTTAGGCTACTATACCAGTTAGGATTTCCTATAGGCTAATTACCTATAGTTAGGGTTGTCCATACGCTGTGTATGACGAAGGGACATCATACCTGTTTAAACAGGCACAATCATTGTAACCGACGTTTGTAACATTCATGATGCATTTATGGCTATGCTTGTGCTTGCCTAGGGTTAGGGGTTATAGTGGTAATGTGAGGGGGTTAGTGTTAGGGTTAGGGTCAGGGTTAGAATTTTAGTTATGGTTATGGTTATGGTTATGGTTATGGTTATGGTTAAGGTGAAATTAACTATGAATAGAAGTTTTTTGTCCAATGTGTGCATAAATTATGTTATTGATCCATTTGAATTGGTTAGATGACATATATGGATGACTTTATTGTTTCCATTGTTCTTATATGCATAAGCTCGTATATGTTTATTATTTGGACAAGACGACATTTATGAATGGAAAAGACGATGAAGGGGAAGAGACTATGGTTTTTGACACAACTCCAAGCTTTGATGATTTAGTAGTGAAAGTGAGAAGCATTTTACATTGGAATGACCCAAATGCCGAGGTTAATCTTATTGGGAGGTATGATGTTGGATTGGGAGTAAAGTCCTAACTAAAGGGTATGTCCATCACCTCCCAATTGCATTGGAATGTTTACAAGGAGAAAGTAGACGCATCAGAAGACATGTCTCTTGAGATATTTGCCACAAAGGTTGATCCTCCTCCCTTGCAAATTGATAATGATATAATGTACTCATTCCTTATGAGTTTTCCATTATTGGTTTCTCATATGGGTTCTATTGAGACAATTACTATACCTACAGTATATCAAATTCCTATGTTTTCTTTTTATATTTTCACTGGATTTAGAAGGATACAAGACTATGCAAGATCAAACAAGGATTTTTTGACACTCGAAAGATATATGAAGATTCTCAAGACAATGAAGTTTAAACTACATCGTTGTCCAAGGGGGAATGTTAAGAAATATTATTAGTTGTTGGGGAACGTAGTAATTCCAAAAAAAATCTACGCACACGCAAGATCATGGTGATGCATAGCAACGAGAGGGGAGAGTAATGTCCACGTACCCTCATAGACCGTAAGCGGAAGCGTTATGACAACGCGGTTGATGTAGTCGTACGTCTTCACGATCCGACTGATCCAAGTACCGAACGTACGGCACCTCCGAGTTCAGCACACGTTCAGCTCGATGATGATCCCCGGCCTCCGATCCAGCAAAGTGTCAGGGATGAGTTCCGTCAGCACGACGGCGTGGTGACGATGATGATGCTCTACCGGTGTAGGGCTTCGCCTAAACTCCGCGACGATATGACCGAGGTGGAATATGGTGGAGGGGGGCACCGCACACAGCTAAGGAACGATCACGAAGATCAACTTGTGTGTCATGGGGTGCCCCCCTGCCCCCGTATATAAAGGAGCAAGGGGGGAGGAGGCCGGCCCTAGGAGGGGGCGCGCCAAGTGTGGAGTCCTACTAGGACTCCCTAGTCCTAGTAGGATTCCACCTCCCTTGTTGGAGTAGGAGAAGGGGAAAGAGGGGGAGAGGAAGAAGGAAAGGGGGGCTGCGCCCCTTGTCCAATTCGGACTAGAGGGGGGGCAAATGTCTCCTTCCTTTTGGCCTCTCTCATCTTTTCCCGTATGGCCCAATAAAGCCCATATACTCCCCGGCGAATTCCCGTAACTCTCCGGTACTCCGAAAAATACCCGAATCACTCGGAACCTTTCCGAACTCCGAATATAGTCGTCCAATATATCGATCTTTACGTCTCGACCATTTCGAGACTCTTCGTCATGTCCCAGATCTCATCAGGGACTCCGAACTCCTTCGGTACATCAAAAATCATAACTCATAATATAACTGTCATCAAAACCTTAAGCGTGCGGACCCTACGGGTTCGAGAACTATGTAGACATGACCTAGAACTATTCTTGGTCAATAACCAATAGCGGAACCTGGATGCCCATATTGGCTCCTACATATTCTACGAAGATCTTTATCAGTCAAACCGCATAACAACATACTTTGTTCCCTTTGTCATCGGTATGTTACTTGCCCGAGATTCGATCGTCGGTATCTAATACCTAGTTCAATCTTGTTACCGGCAAGTCTCTTTACTCGTTTATGTAATGCATCATTCCGTAACTAACTCATTAGCTACATTGCTTGCAAGGCTTATAGTGATGTGCATTACCGAGAGGGCCTAGAGATACCTCTCTGACAATCGGAGTGACAAAACCTAATCTCAAAATACGCCAACCCAACATGTACCTTTGGAGACACCTGTAGTACTCCTTTATAATCACCCAGTTACGTTGTGACGTTTGGTAGCACCCAAAGTGTTCCTCCGGTAAACAGGAGTTGCATAATCTCATAGTTACAGGAACATGTATAAGTCATGAAGAAAGCAATAGCAATATACTAAACGATCAAGTGCTAGGCTAACAGAATGGGTCATGTCAATTACATCATTCTCCTAATGATGTGATCCCATTAATCAAATGACAACACATGTCTATGGTTAGGAAACATAACCATCTTTGATTAATGAGCTAGTCAAGTAGAGGCATACTAGTGACTATATGTTTGTCTATGTATTCACACATGTATCATGTTTCCGCTTAATACAATTCTAGCATGAATAATAAACATTTATCATGATATAAGGAAATAAATAATAACTTTATTATTGCCTCTAGGGCATATTTCCTTCAGTCTCCCACTTGCACTAGAGTCAATAATCTAGTTCACATCATCATGTGATTCAACACCAATATTCACATCTGTATGTGATTAACACCCATAGTTCACATCGTCATGTGATCAACACCCAAAGGGTTTACTAGAGTCAATAATCTAGTTCACATCGCTATGTGATTAACACCCAAAGAGTACTAAGGTGTGATCATGTTTTGCTTGTGAGAGAAGCTTAGTCAACGGGTCTGTCACATTCAGAGTCGTATGTATTTTGCAAATATTCTATGTCTACAATGCTCTGCACGGAGCTACTCTAGCTAATTTCTCCCACTTTCAATATGTATCCAGATTGAGACTTAGAGTCATCTGGATCAGTGTAAAAGTTTGCACCGATGTAACTTTTACGACGAACTCTTTTATCACCTCCATAATCGAGAAACATCTCCTTAGTCCTCACTAAGGATATTCTTGACCGCTGTCCAGTGATCTACTATTAGATCAAAATTGTATTCCTTTGCCAAACACAGAGCAAGGTATACAATAGGCCTGGTTCACAGCTAGCATACTTTGTAGAACCTTTGACTGAGGCATAGGGAATGACTTTTCATTCTCTTTCTATTTTCTGCCATAGTCGGGTTTTGAGTATTACTCAATTTCATACCTTTGCAACACAGGCAAGAACTCTTTCTTTGACTGTTCCATTTTGAACTACTTCAAAATCTTGTCAAGGTATGTACTTATTAAAAAAAATCTTATCAAGCGTCTTGATCTATCTCTATAGATCTTGATGCTCAATGTGTAAGCAGCTTCATCGAGGTCTTTCTTTGAAAAACTCCCTTCAAACACTTCTTTATGCTTTCCAGAAAATTCTACATCATTTCCGATCAACAATATGTCATTCACATATACTTATCAGAAAGGGTGTAGTGCTCCCACTCACTTTCTTGTAAATACAGGCCTTTCCAAAAGTCTGTATAAAACCATATGCTTTAATCAACTCATCAAATCGTATATTCCAACTCCGAGATGTTTGCACCAGTCCATTGATGGATCGCTGGAGCTTGCACATTTTGTTAGCACCTATAGGATTAACAAAACCTTCTGGATGCATCATATACAACTCTTCTTCCAGAAATCCATTCAAGAATGCAGTTTTGACATCCATTTGCCAAATTTCATAATCATAAAATGCAGCAATTGCTAACATGATTCAGACAGACTTAAGCATCGCTACGGGTGAGAAAGTCTCATTGTAGTCAACCCCTTGAACTTGTCGAAAACCTTTTGCAACAAGTCGAGCTTAGTAGATAATAACACTACTATCAGCGTCTGTCTTCCTCTTAAAAATCCATTTAATCTCAATGGCTTGCCGATCATCGGGCAAGTCAACCAAAGTCCATACTTTGTTCTCATACATGGATCCCATCTCAGATTTCATGGCCTCAAGCCATTTTGCGGAATCTGGGCTCATCATCGCTTCCTCATAGTTCATAGGTTCGTCATGGTCAAGTAGCATGACCTCTAGAACAGGATTACCGTACCACTCTGGTGCAGATTTCACTCTGGTTTACCTACGAGATTCGGTAGTAACTTGATCTGAAGTTACATGATCATCATCATTAGCTTCCTCACTAATTGGTGTAGTAGTCACAGGAACAGATTTCTGTGATGAACTATTTTCCAATAAGGGAGAAGGTACAATTACCTTATCAAGTTCTACTTTCCTCCCCCTCACTTCTTTCGAGAGAAACTCCTTCTCTAGAAAGGATCCATTCTTAGCAACGAATGTCTTGCCTTCGGATCTGTGATAGAAGGTGTACCCAACATTTTCTTTTGGGTATCCTATGAAGACGCACTTCTCTGATTTGGGTTTGAGCTTATCAGGTTGAAACTTTTTCACATAAGCATTGCAACCTCAAACTTTAAGAAACGACAACTTAGGTTTCTTGCCAAACCATAGTTCATACGGTGTCGTCTCAACGGATTTAGATGGTGCCCTATTTAACATGAATGTAGCTGCCTCTAATGCATAACCCCAAAACGATAGTGGTAAATCGGTAAGAGACATCATAGACCGCACCATATCTAATAAAGTACGGTTACAACGTTCGGACACACCATTACACTGTGGTGTTCCAGGTGGCGTGAGTAGTGAAACTATTTCACATTGTTTTAACTGAAGACCAAACTCGTAACTCAAATATTCTCCTCCACGATCAGATCGTAGAAATTTTATTTTCTTGTTACGATGATTTTCAACTTCACTCTGAAATTCTTTGAACTTTTTCAACTATTTCAGACTTATGTTTCATCAAGTAGATATACCCATATCTGCTCAAATCATCTTGTGAAGGTCAGAAAATAACGATACTTGCCACGAGCATCAACACTCATTGGATCGCATACATCGGTATGTATTATTTCCAATAAGTCAGTAGCTTATTCCATTGTTCCGAAGAATGGAGTTTTAGTCATCTTGCACAAAAGGCATGGTTCGCAAGCATCAAATGATTCATAACCAAGTGATTCCGAAAATCCATCTTTATGGAGTTTCTTCATGCGCTTTACGCTGATATGACCAAAAACGGCAGTGCCACAAATAATTTGCACTATCATTATTAACTTTGCATCTTTTGGCATCAATATTATAAATATGTGCATCACTACGATCGAGAGCCAACAAACTATTTTCGTTGGGTGTATGACCATTGAAGGTTTTATTCATTTAAATAGAACAACAATTATTCTCTGATTTTAAATGAATAACCGTATTGCAATAAACATGATCAAATCATATTCATGCTCAACGCAAACGCCAAATAACATTTATTTAGGTTTAACACTAATCCTGAAAGTATAGGGAGTGTGCGATGATGATCATATCAATCTTGGAACTACTTCCAACACTCATCGTCACTTCCCCTTCAACTAGTCTTTGTTTATTCTGTAACTCCTGTTTCGAGTTACTAATCTTAGCAACCGAACAAGTATCAAATACTCAGGGGCTACTATAAACACTAGTAAAGCACACATCAATAACCTGTATATCAAATATACCCTTGTTCACTTTGCCATCCTTCTTATCCACCAAATATTCAGGGCATTTCCGCTTCTAGTGACCATTTCCTTTGCAGTGTAAGCACTCAGTTTCAGGCTTTGGTCCAGCTTTGGTCTTCTTCACGGGAGTGACAACTTGTTTGCCATTCTACTTGAAGTTTCCCTTTCTTTCCCTTTGCCCTTTTCTTGAAACTAGTGGTCTTGTCAATCATCAACACTTGATGCTCTTTCTTGATTTCTACCTTCGTTGATTTCAACATCACGAAGAGCTCGGGAATCATTTTCGTCATCCCTTGCATACTATAGTTCATCTCGAAGTTCTAGTAACTTAGTGATGGTGACTAGAGAATTCTGTCAATCACTATCTTATCTGGAAGATTAACTCCCACTTGATTCAAGCGATTGAAGTATCCAGACAATCTGAGCACATGCTCACTAGTTGAGCGATTCTCCTCCATCTTTTAGCTATAGAACTTGTTGGAGACTTCATATCTCTCAACTCGGGTATTTGCTTGAAATATTAACTTCAATTCCTGGAACATCTCATATGGTCCATGATGTTCAAAACATCTTTGAAGTCCCGATTCTAAGCCATAAAGCATGATGCACTAAACTATCAAGTAGTCATCATATTGAGCTAGCCAAACGTTCATAACGTCTGCATCTGCTCCTGCAATAGGTCTGTCACCTAGCGGTGCATTAAGGACATAATTCTTCTGTGCAGCAATGAGGATAAACCTCAGATCACGGATCCAATCCGCATCATTGCTACTAACATTTTTCAACACAATTTTCTCTAGGAACATATCAAAATAAACATATGAAAGCAACAATGCAAGCTATTGATCTACAACATAATTTGCAAAATACTACCAGGACTAAGTTCATGATAAATTTAAGTTCAATTAATCATATTACTTAAGAACTCCCACTTAGACAGACATCTCTCTAGTCATCTAAGTGATCACGTGATCCAAATCAACTAAACCATAACCGATCATCACGTGAGATGGAGTAGTTTTCAATGGTGAACATCACTATGTTGATCATATCTACTATATGATTCACGCTCGACCTTTCGGTCTCCGTGTTCCGAGGCCATATCTGCATATGCTAGGCTCGTCAAGTTTAACCTGAGTATTCCGCGTGTGCAAAACTGGCTTGCACCCGTTGTAGATGGACGTAGAGCTTATCACACCCGATCATCACGTGGTGTCTGGGCACGACGAACTTTGGCAACGGTGCATACTCAGGGAGAACACTTCTTGATAATTTTTAGTGAGAGATCATCTTAAAATGCTACCGTCAATCAAAGCAAGATAAGATGCATAAAGGATAAACATCACATGCAATCAATATAAGTGATATGATATGGCCATCATCATCTTGTGCTTGTGATCTCCATCTCCGAAGCACCGTCGTGATCACCATCGTCACCGGCGCGACACCTTGATCTCCACCGTAGCATCGTTGTCGTTTACACCATCTATTGCTTCTACGACTATCGCTACCGCTTAGTGATAAAGTAAAGCAATTACAGGGCGTTTGCATTTCATACAATAAAGTGACAACCATATGGCTCCTGCCAGTTGCCGATAACTTCGGTTACAAAACATGATCATCTCATACAATAAAATATAGCATCACATCTTGACCATATCACATCACAACATGCCCTGCAAAAACAAGTTAGACGTCCTCTACTTTGTTGTTGCAAGTTTTACGTGGCTGCTACGGGCTTAGCAAGAACCGTTCTTACCTACGCATCAAAACCACAACGATAGTTCGTCAAGTTAGTGCTGTTTTAACCTTCGCAAGGACTGGGCGTAGCCACACTCGATTCAGCTAAAGTGAGAGAGACAGACACCCGCCAGCCACCTTTAAGCACGAGTGCTCGTAACGGTGAAACCAGTCTCGCGTAAGCGTACGCGTAATGTCGGTCCGGGCCGCTTCATCTCACAATACCGCCGAACCAAAGTATGACATGCTGGTAAGCAGTATGTCTTGTATCGCCCACAACTCACTTGTGTTCTACTCATGCATATAACATCAACGCATAAAACCTAGGCTCGGATGCCACTGTTGGGGAACGTAGTAATTTCAAAAAAATTTCTACGCACACGCAAGATCATGGTGATGCATAGAAACGAGAGGGGAGAGTAATGTCCACGTACCCTCGTAGACCGTAAGCGGAAGCGTTATGACAACGCGGTTGATGTAGTCGTACGTCTTCACGATCCGACCGATCCAAATACCGAATGTACGGCACCTCCGAGTTCAGCACACGTTCAGCTCGATGACGATCCCCGGCCTTCGATCCAGCAAAGTGTCAGGGATGAGTTCCGTCAGCATGACGGCGTGGTGACGATGATGATGCTCTACCGGCGCAGGGCTTCGCCTAAACTCCGCGACGATATGACCGAGGTGGAATATGGTGGAGGGGGGCACCGCACACGGCTAAGGAACGATCACGAAGATCAACTTGTGTGTCATGGGGTGCCCCCTGCCCCCGTATATAAAGGAGCAAGGGGGGAGGAGGCCGGCCCTAGGAGGGGGCGCGCCAAGTGTGGAGTCCTACTAGGACTCCCTAGTCCTAGTAGGATTCCACCTCCCTTGTTGGAGTAGGAGAAGGGGAAAGAGGGGGAGAGGAAGAAGGAAAGGGGGGCTGCGCCCCTTGTCCAATTCGGACCAGAGGGGGGGCGCATGCCTCCTTCCTTTTGGCCTCTCTCCTCTATTCCCGTATGGCCCAATAAGGCCCATATACTCCCCGGCGAATTCCCGTAACTCTCCGGTACTCCGAAAAATACCCGAATCACTCGGAACCTTTCCGAACTCCAAATAGAGTCGTCCAATATATCGATCTTTACGTCTCGACCATTTCGAGACTCTTCATCATGTCTCCAATCTCATCAGGGACTCCGAACTCCTTCGGTACATCAAAACTCATAAACTCATAATATAACTGTCATCGAAACCTTAAGCATGCGGACCCTACGGGTTCGAGAACTATGTAGACATGACCTAGAACTATTCTTGGTCAATAACCAATAGCGGAACCTGGATGCCCATATTGGCTCCTACATATTCTACGAAGATCTTTATCGGTCAAACAGCATAACAACATACTTTGTTCCCTTTGTCATCGGTATGTTACTTGCCCGAGATTCGATCATCGGTATCTAATACCTAGTTCAATCTCGTTACCGGCAAGTCTCTTTACTCGTTTACGTAATGCATCATTCCGTAACTAACTCATTAGCTACATTGCTTGCAAGGCTTATAGTGATGTGCATTACCGAGAGGGCCCAGAGATATCTCTCTGACAATCGGAGTGACAAAACCTAATCTCGAAATACGCCAACCCAACATGAACCTTTGGAGACACCTGTAGTACTCCTTTATAATCACCCAGTTACGTTGTGACGTTTGGTAGCACCCAAAGTGTTCCTCCGGTAAATGGGAGTTGCATAATCTCATAGTTACATGAACATGTATAAGTCATGAAGAAAGCAATAGCAATATACTAAGCGATCAAGTGCTAGGCTAACGGAATGGGTCATGTCAATCACATCATTCTCCTAATGATGTGATCCCATTAATCAAATGACAACACATGTCTATGGTTAGGAAACATAACCATCTTTGATTAATGAGCTAGTCAAGTAGAGGCATACTAGTGACTATATGTTTGTCTATGTATTCACACATGTATCATGTTTCCGCTTAATACAATTCTAGCATGAATAATAAACATTTATCATGATATAAGGAAATAAATAATAACTTTATTATTGCCTCTAGGGCATATTTCCTTCATTAGTTAGATGTTAGTGTCAGTTTTAGGCTAACATAGCAGTTAGGATTTCCTATATGCTAACTACCTAAAGTTAGCGTTGTCCATACGCTGTGTATGGCAAAGGGACATCTTACCTGTTTAAACAGGCACAATCATTGTAACCGACGTTGTAACACACCTGTTCAAATGGTATATAAGGCTAAACAGTAACATCAATAAAACTACTCCATTCACTTCAATCTCTTATTTCTTCTCAATAAGGTGAATTCGCTTACACGTCCCAGTTCGTTGTGCGTTTAGTTCTGTTGCTTGCAGAGACTTGCCGCCAGGGCCCACCACTGGAAGGAGGAGAGGATGGAAGTAAGGAAGGATGGCAAGAGTCTTTGGACGACAGATCTCCATCCAGCGGATACAACCACACTAATAATTTTAAAGCTTTTGTGCGGTTATTATTCTGGCTTTTCATCAGCAAAGAAACTAGTGATTGCATTAGATTAAGAAGAAGACACTTTCAACGAAAATTCAAAGGAGCGCTCATCCTCGCATGCTCTGTGTATCTTTTGGGATAAGAGCGGGAGGGTGTATTAGCCTGGTACGCGTCCTGTGCCGGTTAGAGCATCTCCGGCCGTTTGGCCCCCCAGCGCTCCCAGCGAATGCCTTTTTGGCGTTTGCGCCGGCAGTTTTTCACCCTGGGGGCGATCGAGTTTTCAGTCGCGCCCCCAGATTTCGACCCCAGACGCCCAAAAATTTGAACTTGTCTTTCCCACTGCCAAAACACGACATAGGTTTGGCGATCATCATGCCACAAGTCGGTGATCATCATGCCACAGGTTGGCGATCAAACATACCGGAAAGTTCGGCGATCAAAAGAAAGGAATCATAGACATGGAACTCATCAAACAGTAGGCTCCTCTTGAAGGAAATATGCCCTAGAGGCAATAATAAAGTTGTTATTTTATATTTACTTATTTCATGATAAATGTTTATTATTCATGCTAGAATTGTATTAACCAAAAACTTGATACATGTGTGAATACATAGACAAAATAATGTGTCCCTAGTAAGCCTCTAGTAGACTAGCTCGTTAATCAAAGATGGTTAAGTTTCCTAACCATAGACATGTGTTATCATTTGATGAACGGGATCACATCATTAGTAGAATGATGTGATGGGCAAGACCCATTTGTTAGCTTAGCATTATGATCGTTCAGTTTTATTGCTATTGCTTTCTTCATGTCAAATACATATTCCTCCGACTATGAGATTATGCAACTCCCGGATACCGGAGGAAATGCCCTGTGTGCTATCAAACGTCACAACGTAACTAGGTTATTATAAAGATGCTCTACAGGTATCTCGGAAGGTGTTTATTGGGTTAGCATCGATCGAGATTAGGATTTGCACTCCGAGTTTTAGAGAGGTATCTCTGGGCCCTCTCGGTAATGCACATCATAAGAGGCCTTGCAAGCAAAATGACTAATGAGTTAGTTGCAGGATGATGCATTACGGAACGAGTAAAGAGACTTGCCGGTAATGAGATTGAACTAGGTATGAAGATACCAACGATCGAATCTCGGGCAAGTAACATACCGATGACAAAGGGAATAACGTATGTTGTCATAACGGTTTGACCGATAAAGATCTTCGTAGAATATGTAGGAACCAATATGGGCATCCATGTTCTGCTATAGGTTATTGATAGGAGAAGTGTCTCGGTCATGTCTACAGAGTTCTCAAACCCGCAGGGTCGCACGCTTAACGTTTGTTGACGCTAGAGTACTATTGGGATATTTGATGAGTGGTAACAAAATGTTGTTAGGAGTCCCGAATGAGATCCCGGACGTCATGAGGAGTCTTGGAATGGTCGATAAGTAAAGATTTATATATGGGAAGTCATATTTTGGGTTCCGAAAAAAGGTGCAGTTTTTTCGGTATTGTATCGGGAAGCTTCCAGAAGGTTCTGGAGGATTTTGGAGGGGTCCGGAAGTTCACAAGTGGGTTCACCATGACCCAAGTGCTAGCATGGGTTGTGGGGAGCTGCCCTGGCCTCATTGGGCTAGGTGCACCAAGTCCTCAAAAGCCCATGTGGCTAGGGAAGGCAAAAAAAGGAAGGAGTCCTAGTAGGAATAGGATTGGACTTGGAGTCCAAGTCCTCTCCCCCTTAGCTGCGCCCTAGGGCTTGGAGGGGCTGTTTTCCACGCCCCTCCACCTATATATAGAGGGGAGGGGGCTCCCCAAGGACACACACCAAGCCTTTGGCATCCCTCTCTCCCCCGTTACTCTGTAGTTCCACTGCCTCGTCCCGGCGACGCTTAGCGAAGCGCTGTCGGTGCTCCACCACCACCATCACCACCACGCCGTCGTGTTGGTTGTGATCCCATATACTTCTCTCCCGCTTGCTGGATCAAGAAGGAGGAGACGTCATAGAGCCACATGTGTGCGAAACTAGGAGGTGTCGTCCGTTCGGCACTAGATCGGTTGGATCGTGATCGGATCGCGAAGAAAGTTCGGCTACACCAACCGCATTGTGAAACGCTTCCGCTTTCGGTCTACGAGGGTACGTAGACACACTCTCACCCTCTCATTTCTATGCATCTCCTAGATATATAGATCTTGCGTGAGCGTAGGAATTTTTTTGAAATTGCATGCTACGTTCCCCAACACCTCTTCCGTGGGACATGCCTGGTTCGGCATCGGAGTCGATGTGGGCGTGCTCGGGCTTGGCGTTGGTGTGGCTTCACTGCTTGGGCTGGTCATCAGCGTCGGAACAGATTCATTGCTCGGGATGGACGTCGGTGTTGGCAGCGTCGTGGGCGTAGGGGCGGTGGTCGCCGCCAGTCTATGCATCTGGTTCAAGATGAGGCAACACTCCGTCAGGTACCACGCCTTCACCTGCTCGTCCATCGTCGACATGTTTGCTGCCATCAAGAATGCAAGGTCGGTGTTCCCCTTCTTCACAGCTACGTTGGTCCTGAGAAGGTCGAGCTTGACGTCCTGCTTCGTCATCAACGCCGACCACCTCACGTCAGATTTCTCCTCTCTCTTGGCGGCACAGTTCTTGGTGTTGGCGATGCACTGCTCGATCGATGATTGCAGCCGTTTGGCAGCGGGTGCCGCGTCCGTCACTACCTTGGCTCTTTTGTGGCCATCAGGGCGCCCTTCTGCCGCCGCCGGGGCAGGCGCGTCTGGCTTGTAGGTGTCCTTGGCCTTGACGAGAGAGAACTGACACTCCCTCCACTTCTTGCGTGACTCGATCCTGGTGAACACATGAAGGAACTTGAACTCTTGGTCACTGTTGTCCTGGCAAAACATGTTGAACATCCAAACCATCTACACAGGTGAAGACAAACGTGTCGGCGAAGTACATGGCGAAGAACTGGGCCGGTGATCGATGGCCATACCCAACCCTCGATGTTGGCGCCGCTTTCCGGGCGAGCCACGACCTCCTCTTGAATCCCATGTCACTTGTTGCATGCCATCTGGATGCTCGCCCAAGGGTTCTCCATGGCCTTCTCGCTATGATCCATGTGGATGTTGGCGAAGTCGGGGTCGACCAACTTGCGCTCGTCGAACACCGTGTTGATCCTTCGCTAGTACGTGTCGGCGTTCTGATTCAACCCGGTGATCAGGTCGATGCTGACGGTCTTCCATGCTTCGGCGAGGCACTCGTCTTCCTTGGACATCCACTTGACGCGAGGCTCGCTCGATGTTGCTGAACTGTGGCGCCGAGGCACGCGTGAAGGGTAGGGCACCACGGCACAGAGCGGCGCAAGCAAGCCTGAGTACGCTAGCAACAAGTAGTTGTACTGGGTGGTGAGTGTTGGAAATATGCCCTAGAGGCAATAATAAAATGGTTATTATTGTATTTCCTTGTTCATGATAATTGTCTATTATTCATGCTATAATTGTATTGATTGGAAACCGCAATACATGTGTGAATACATAGACCACAACATGTCCCTGGTGAGCCTCTAGTTGACTAGCTCGTTGATCAACAGATGGTCATGGTTTCCTGACCATGGACATTTGATGTCATTGATAACGGGATCACATCATTAGGAGAATGATGTGATGGACAAGACCCAATCCTAAGCCTAGCACAAGATCGTGTAGTTCATATGCTAAAGCTTTTCTAAATGTCAAGTATCTTTTCCTTAGACCATGAGATTGTGCAACTCCCGGATACCGTAGGAATGCTTTGGGTGTACCAAACGTCACAATGTAACTGGGTGGCTATAAAGGTGCACTACGGGTATCTCCGAAAGTGTCTGTTGGGTTGGCACGAATCGAGACTGGGATTTGTCACTCCGTGTGACGGAGTGGTATCTCTGGGCCCACTCGGTAGGACATCATCATAATGTGCACAATGTGATCAAGGAGTTGATCACGGGATGATGTGTTACGGAACGAGTAAAGAGACTTGCCGGTAACGAGATTGAACAAGGTATCGGCATACCGACGGTCGAATCTCGGGCAAGTACTATACCGGTAGACAAAGGGAATTGTATACGGGATTGATTGAATCCTTGACATCGTGGTTCATCCGATGAGATCATCGTGGAACATGTGGGATCCAACATGGGTATCCAGATCCCGCTGTTAGTTATTGGCCAGAGAGTTGTCTCGATCATGTCTGCATGGTTCTCGAACCCGTAGGGTCTACACACTTAAGGTTCGATGATGCTAGGGTTATAGGGAAGGTATGTACGCGGTTACCGAATGTTGTTACGAGTCCCGGATGACATCCCGGACGTCACGAGGAGTCCCGGAATGGTCCGGAGGTGAAGATTGATATATTGGACGAAGGGTTTTGGAGTCCGGAAGTGTTCCAGAGGTACCGGGTGATGACCAGCATGACCGAAAGGTGTTTCAGGAGCCCCGGCAAGTGTTCGGGGGGCTTCATGGGCCAAGGGGAGGGGGCAAACCAGCCCACTAAGGGGCTGTGCGCCCCCCTCACCTATTCCCACGTGACTAGAGGGTTTGGGGCGCCCCATCTAGGGTTCCCACCTCCTGGCTTGGGGGCGAAGTCACCCAAAGGGGTGATCCCATCTGCCCTGGCCGCCGCCCCCCTAGGGGAAACCCTAGGGCGCCTCCCCCTCTCCCTTTCCCCTATATGTAGTGGAGGTTTTGGGGCTGCCCAACAGATGAGTCTCTCTCTCCCAAGGCGCAGCCCTACCTCTCTCCCTGCTCGTCTCTCGTAGTGCTTAGCGAAGCCCTGCTGGAGTACCGCGCTCCTCCACCATCACCACGCCGTCGTGCTGCTGCTGGACGGACTCTTCCCCAACCTCTCCCTCTCCCCTTGCTGGATCAAGGCACGGGAGACGTCATCGGGCTGCACGTGTGTTGAACCCGGAGGCGCCGTTGTTCGGCACTTAGATCGGAATCAACCGCGATCTGAATTGCTACGAGTATGACTCCTTCATCCGCGTCCTTGTAACGCTTCCGCTTAGCGATCTACAAGGGTATGTAGATGCACTCCCCTTCCCCTCGTTGCTAGATTACTCCATAGATTAATCTTGGTGATGCATAGAAAATTTTGAATTTCTGCTACATTCCCCAACATCGGTATCAGGGCTAGGTCTATTGCGTAGATTCTATGAACAAGTAGAACACAAGTTATTGTGGGTGTTGATTTTGTTCAATGTGCTTACCGTTACTAGTCCTATCTTGTTTCGACGGTATTGTGGGATGAAGCGGCCCGGACCGACCTTACACGTATACTTACGTGAGACAGGTTCCACCGACTGACATGCACTTGTTGCATAAGGTGGCTAGCGGGTGCCAGTCTCTCCCACTTTAGTCGGATTAAATAGCAATTGGCATATCACGTTGTGGCTTTTGCGTAGGTAAGAAACGTTCTTGCTAGAAACCCATAGCAGCCACGTAAAACATGCAAACAACAATTAGAGGACGTCTAACTTGTTTTTGCAGGGTATGCTATGTGATGTGATATGGCCAAAAGAATGTGATGAATGATATGTGATGTATGAGATTGATCATGTTCTTGTAATAGGAATCACAACTTGCATGTCGATGAGTATGACAACCGGCAGGAGCCATAGGAGTTTTCTTTATTTATTGTATGACCTGCGTGTCACTGAATAATGCCATGTAATTACTTTACTTCTTTGCTAAACCGTTAGCCATAGTAGTAGAAGTAATAAGTTGGCGAGACAACTTCATGGAGACACGATGATGGATATCATGATGATGGAGATCATGGTGTCATGCCGGTGACGATGATGATCATGGAGCCCCGAAGATGGAGATCAAAAGGAGCAAAATGATATTGGCCATATCATGTCACTATTTGATTGCATGTGATGTTTATCATGTTTATGCATCTTATTTGCTTAGAACGACAGTAGTAAATAAGATGATCCCTCATAATAATTTCAAGAAAGTGTTCCCCCTAACTGTGCACCATTGCGGAAGTTCGTTGTTTCGAAGCACCACGTGATGATCGGGTGTGATAGAATCTAACGTTCACATACAACGGGTGTAAGCTGGATTTACACACGCGAAACACTTAGGTTGACTTGACGAGCCTAGCATGTACAGACATGGCCTCGGAACACAAGAGACCGAAAGGTCGAACATGAGTCGTATAGTGGATATGATCAACATGAAGATGTTCACCGATGATGACTAGTCCGTCTCACGTGATGATCGGACACGGCCTAGTTGACTCAGATCATGTATCACTTAGATGACTAGAGGGATGTCTATCTGAGTGGGAGTTCATAAGATGAACTTAGTTGTCCTGAACATAGTCAAAAGGTTTTTGCAAATTATGTCGTAGCTCGCGTTTTAGTTCTACTGTTTTAGATATGTTCCTAGAGAAAATTTAGTTGAAAGTTGATAGTAGCAATTATGCGGACTGGGTCCGTAAACTGAGGATTGTCCTCATTGCTGCGTAGAAGGCTTATGTCCTTAATGCACCGCTCAGTGTGCTGAACCTCGAACGTCGTTTGTGGATGTTGCGAACATCTGACATACACGTTTTTGATGACTACGTGATAGTTCAGTGGGTAGTGTTAAATGGTTTAGAATTGAGGCACCGAACACATTTTTGAAATGTCGCAGAACATATGAGACGTTCCAAGAGCTGAAATTGGGATTTCAGGCTTGTGCCCACGTCAAGAGGTATGAGACCTCCGACAAGTTTCTTAACCTGCAAACTAAGGGAGAAAATCTCAACCGTTGAGCTTGTACTCAGATTGTCTGGGTACAACAATCACTTGAATCGAGTGGGAGTTAATTTTCCAGATGAGATAGTGATGTTTCTCCAAAGACATTGCCACCAAGCTACTAGAGCTTCGTGATAAACTATAATATAACAGGGATATATATGATGATCCTTGAGCTATTCGCAATGTTCGACACCGCGAAAGTAGAAATCAAGTAGGAGCATCAATTGTTGATGGTTAGTAAAACCACTAGTTTCAACAAGGGCAAGGGCAAGAAGGGATACTTCATGAAACGGCAAAACAGTTGCTGCTCTAGTGAAAAATCCAAGGTTGAACCCAAACCCGAGACTAGGTGCTTCTGTAATGAGAGGAACGGACACTAAAGCAGAACCACCCTAGATACTTGGTAGATAAGAAGGCAGGCAAGGTCGACGGAAGTATATTGGATATACATCATATTAATGTGTACTCTACTAGTACTCCTAGTAGCACCATGGTAATAGATACCGGTTCGGTTGCTAAGTGTTAGTAACTCGAAATAAAAGGCTACGGAATAAACGGAGACTAGCTAAAGGTGAGATGACGATGTGTGTTGGAAGTGTTTCCAAGGTTGATGTGATCAAGCATCGCCTGCTCCCTCTACCATCGAGATTGGTGTTAAACCTAAATAATTGTTATTTGGTGTTCGCATTGAGCATAGACATGATTGGATTATGTTTATCGCAATATGGTTATTCATTTAAGGAGAATAATGGTTACTCTATTTATTTGAATAATACCTCCAATGGTCTTGCACCCAAAAAGGAATGGTTTATTGAATCTCGATCTTAGTGATACACATGTTCATGCCAAAAGATATAAGATAGTAATGATAGTACCACCTGCTTGTGGCACTGCCATTTGAGTCATATTGGTATAAACGCATGAAGAAGCTCCATGTTGATGGATCTTTGGACTCACTCGTTTTTGAAAAGTTTGAGACATGTGAACCATGTCTATTGGAATGTGCGTATGAAGAAACTCCATCCAGATGGATCGTTTGGACTCTCTTGATTCTGAATCACTTGAGACATGCAAATCATACCACATGGGCAAGATGACAGAAAAGCCTCGTTTTCAGTAAGATGGAACAAGAGAGCAACTTGTTGGAAGTAATACATTTTGATGTTTGCTGTCTAATGAGTGCCGAGGCACACAGTGGATATTGTTATGTTCTTACTTCACAGATGACTTGAGTAGATGCTGAGTATATTTACTTGATGAAACACAAGTCTGAATTATTGAAAGGTTCAAGTAATTTCAGAGTGAAGTTGAAGATCATCGTGACAAGAGGATAAAATGTCTATGATATGATCATAGAGATGAATATCTGAGTTATGAGTTTGGTATACAATTAAGACATTGTGGAAATTGTTTCACAACTAACACCGCCTGGAACACCATAGTGTGATGTTATGTCCGAACATCATAGATGCACCCTATTGGATATGGGACATACCATGATGTCTCTTATTGAATTACCACTATCGTTTATGGGTTAGGCATTAGAGAAAACCGCATTCACTTCAAATAGGGCACCACGTAATTCTGTTGAGATAACAGTGTATGAACTATGGTTTAGAGAAACCTAGGCTGTCGTTTCTTGAAAGTTTGGGGCTGTGATGCTTATGTGGAAAAGTTTCATCCTGATAAGCTCGAACCCAAAGCGGACAAATACATATTCATAGGACACCCAAAACAGTTGGGTATACCTCCTAATTCAGATCCGGAAGCAAAAGTAATTGTTTCTAGAAACGGGTCATTTCTAGAGAAAAGTCTCTCTCGGAAGAATTGAGTGGGAGGATGGTGGAGACTTGATGAGGTTATTGAACCATCACTTCAACCAGTGTGTAGCAGGGCACAGGAAGTTGTTCCTGTGGCACCTACACTAATTGGAGTGGAAGTTGATGATAGTGATCATGAAACTTCGGATCAAGTCACTACCAAACCTCGTAGGACAACAAGGACGCGTACTGCTTCAGAGTGGTACAGTAATCCTGTCTTGGAGGTCATGTTGCTAGATAACAATGAACCTACGAGCTATGGAGAAGCGATGATGGGCCGGATTCCGATGAATGGCTCGAGGCCATAAAATCCGAGAGAGGATCCATGTATGAAAACAAAGTATAGACTTTGGAAGAACTACTTGATGGTCGTAAGGCTGTTGGGTACAGATGGATTTTAAAAGGAAGACGGACAATGATGCTAAGTATCACCATTAAGAAAACTCGACTTGTCGTTAAGATGTTTTCTGACAAGTTCAAGGAGTTGACTATGATGAGACTTTCTCACTCGTAGCGATGCTAAGAGTCTGTTGGAATTATATTAGCAATTACTGCATGATTTATGAAATCTTGCAGATAGGATGTCAAAAACATTGTTTCCTCGATGATATTCTTGAGGAAAGGTTGTATGTGATACAACCAGAAGGTTTTGTCAATACTGAAAGATTCTAAAAAGTGTGCAAAGCTCCAGAAATCCTTCTAAGGACTGGAGTAAGCATCTCGGTGTTGGAATATACGCTTTGATGAGATGATCAAAGATTTTGGGTTTATACAAAGTTTATGAGGAACTTGTATTTCCAAAGAAATGTGTGGGAGCACTATAGCATTTTTGATGAGTATATGTTGTTGACATATTGTTGATCGGAAATGATGTAGAATTTTTGGAAAGCATATAGGGTTATTTGAAAAGTGTTTTTCAATGGAAAACCTAGATTAAGCTACTTGAACATTGAGCATCAAGATCTATAAGGATAGATCAAAACGCTTAATAGTACTTTCAAATGAATACATACCATGACAAGATTTTGAAGGAGTTCAAAATAGATCAGCAAAGAAGGAGTTCTTGGCTGTGTTATATGGTGTGAGTATTGAGTAAGACTCAAGCCATGACCACGACAGAAGAGAGAGAAAGGACGAAGGTCGTCCCCTATGCTTCAGACGTAGGCTCTATAGTATGCTATGCTTTGTACCGCACCGGAAGTGTGCCTTGCCATGAGTCAGTCAAGGGGTACAAGAGTGATCCAGGAATGGATCACAGGACAACGGTCAAACTTATCCTTAGTAACTAGTGGACTAAGGAATTTTCTTGATTATGGAGGTGGTAAAAGAGTTCGTCGTAAAGGGTTACGCCGATGCAAACTTTGACACTAATCCAGATTATTCTGAGTAGTAAACCGGATTCGTATAGTAGAACAACTATTTGGAATAGTTCCAAATAGAGCGTGGTAGCTGCATCTAGGAGATGACATAGAGATTTGCAAAACACACAAGAAACTGAAAGGTTCAGATCCGTTGACTAATAACCTCTCTCACAAGCGAGATATGATCAAACCCCATGGTGTCAATTCATTACAATCACATAGTGATGTGAACTAGATTATTGACTCTAGTGCAAGTGGGAGACTGTTGGAAATATGCCCTAGAGGCAATAATAAAATGGTTATTAGTGTATTTCCTTGTTCATGATAATTGTCTATTATTCATGCTATAATTGTATTGACCGGAAACCGCAATACATGTGTTAATACATAGACCACAACATGTCCCTAGTGAGCCTCTAGTTGACTAGCTCGTTGATCAACAGATGGTCATGGTTTCCTGACCATGGACATTGGATGTCATTGATAACGGGATCACATCATTAGGAGAATGATGTGATGGACAAGACCCAATCCTAAGCCTAGAACAAGATCGTGTAGTTCGTATGCTAAAGCTTTTCTATATGTCAAGTATCTTTTCCTTAGACCATGAGATTGTGCAACTCCCGGATACCGTAGGAATGCTTTGGGTGTACCAAACGTCACAACATAACTGGGTGGCTATAAAGGTGCACTACGGGTATCTCCAAAAGTGTTTGTTGGGTTGGCACGAATCGAGACTGGGATTTGTCACTCCGTGTGAAGGAGAGGTATCTCTGGGCCCACTCAGTAGGACATCATCATAATGTGCACAATGTGATCAAGGAGTTGATCACGGGATGATGTGTTACGGAACGAGTAAAGAGACTTGCCGGTAACGAGATTGAACAAGGTATCGGCATACCGACGATCGAATCTCGGGCAAGTACTATACCGGTAGACAAAGGGAATTGTATACGGGATTGATTGAATCCTTGACATCGTGGTTCATCCGATGAGATCATCGTGGAACATGTGGGAGCCAACATGGGTATCCAGATCCCGCTGTTGGTTATTGGCCGGAGAGTTGTCTCGGTCATGTTTGCATGGTTCTCGAACCCGTAGGGTCTACACACTTAAGGTTCGATGACGCTAGGGTTATAGGGAAGGTATGTACACGGTTACGGAATGTTGTTCGGAGTCCCGGATGAGATCCCGGACGTCATGAGGAGTCCTGGAATGGTCCGGAGGTGAAGATTGATATATTGGACGAAGGGTTTTCGTGTCCGGAAGTGTTCCGGAGGTACCGGGTGATGACCAGCATGACCGAAAGGTGTTTCGGGAGCCCCGGCAAGTGTTGGGGGGGCTTCATGGGCCAAGGGGAGGGGGCAAACCAGCCCACTAAGGGGTTGTGCGCCCCCCTCGCCTATTCCCACGTGACCAGGGGTTTGGGGCGCCCCATCTAGGGTCCCCACCTCTTGGCTTGGGGGCCAAGTCACCCAAAGGGGAGATCCCATCTGCCCTAGCCGCCCCCCCCCCTAGGGGAAACCCTAGGGCGCCTCCCCCTCTCCCTTCCCCCTATATATAGTGGAGGTTTTGGGGCTGCCCAACAGATGAGTCTCTCTCTCCCAAGGCGCAGCCCTACCTCTCTCCCTCCTCGTCTCTCGTAGTGCTTGGCGAAGCCTTGCTGGAGTACCGCGCTCCTCCACCACCACCACGCCGTCGTACTGCTGCTGGACGGAGTCTTCCCCAACCTCTCCCTCTCCCCTTGCTGGATCAAGGCACGGGAGACATCATCGGGCTGCACGTGTTTTGAACGCGGAGGCGCTGTTGTTCGGCTCTTAGATCGGAATCAACCGCGATCTGAATCGCTATGAGTACGACTCCTTCATCTGCGTTCTTGTAATGCTTCCGCTTAGCAATCTACAAGGGTATGTAGATGCACTCCCCTTCCCCTCGTTGCTAGATTACTCCATAGATTGATCTTGGTGATGCGTAGAAAATTTTGAATTTCTGCTATGTTCCCCAACAGTGAGGCTGGCGGTGAACGCGGGGGAGGGAGTGCGCTGGTCGGTGTTGAAGCCGGAGGGGGAGGCACGCGGCGGCGTGCCATGCGATAAGTGTTGGGGAACGTAGCAGAAATTCAAAATTTTCTACGCATCACCAAGATCAATCTATGGAGACTGTAGCAACAAGAGAGAGAGAGAGAGAGAGAGAGAGAGTGCATCTTCATACCCTTAAAGATCGCTAAGCGGAAGCGTTACAAGAACGCGGTTGATGGAGTCATACTCGCGGCGATTCAAATCGCGGAAGATCCGATCTAGCGCCGAACGGACGGCGCCTCCGCGTTCAACACGCGTACAGCCCGGTGACGTCTCCTCCTTCTTGATCCAGCAAGGTAAGAGGAGAAGTTGAGGGAGAGCTCCGGCAGCACGACGGCATGGTGGTGGAGCTTGTGGTATTTCTGCAGGGCTTCGCCAAGCTCTATGGAGGAGGAGGAGGTGTTGGGGAGGGAGAGGCTGCGCCAGGGACAAGGGTGTGCGGCTGCCCTCTCTCTCCCTCACTATATATAGGGGGAAGGGAGGAGGGGAGGCGCCCTAGGGTTCCCTAGGGGAGGGGCGGCGGCCACAGGGGAAACCCTAGATGGGTTTGGGCGCCCCCACCCCGTAGGAAACTTGCCTCCCAAGCCGGGAGGGGCGGCTGCCCTAGGGGTGGCGCCCCCACCTCTCCTGGTTACGTGAGATGGGGTAGGAGGGGCGCTCAGCCCCTTAGTGGGCAGATGTGCCCCCTCCCCTTGGCCCATAAGCCCCCCCAACGCTTGCCGGGGCCTCCGAAACCCCTTTCGGACATGCTGGTCATCACCTGGTACCCTTGGAACAATTCCGGACTCCAATACCCTTCGTCCAATATACCGATCTTCACCTCCGGACCATTCCGGAGCTCCTCATCATGTCCGGGAGCTCATCCAAGACTCCGAACAACCTTCCCGAACCACATACTATTTCCCATAACAACTCTAGCGTCACCGAACCTTAAGTGTGTAGACCCTACGGGTTCGGGAACCATGCAGACATGATCGAGACGTTCTCCGGTCAATAACCAACAGCGGGATCTGGATATCCATGTTGGCTCCCACATGTTCCACGATGATCTCATCGGATTAACCACGATGTCAAGGATTCAAGCAATCCCGTATGCAATTCCCTTTGTCAATCGGTATGTTACTTGCCCGAGATTCGATCGTCGGTATCCCAGTACCTCGTTCAATCTCATTACCGGCAAGTCACTTTACTTGTTCTGTAATGCATGATCCCGTGACTAACTACTTAGTCACATTGAGCTCATTATGATGATGCATTACCGAGTGGGCCCAGAGATACCTCTCCGTCATACGGAGTGACAAATCCTAGTCTTGATTCGTGCCAACCCAACAAACACTTTCGGAGATGCCTGTAGTGCACCTTTATAGTCACCCAGTTACGTTGTGACGCTTGGTACACCCAAAGCACTCCTACAGTATCAGGGAGTTACACAATCTCATGGTCTAAGGAAATGATACTTGACATTAGAAAAGCTTTTAGCAAACGAACTACACGATCTTGTGCTATGCTTAGGATTGGGTCTTATGTTGGGGAACGTTGCATAAAATAAAAAAAATTCTACGTGCACCAAGATCAATCTATGAGTTCATCTAGCAACGAGAGAGAGAGATGCATCTACATACCCTTGTAGATCGCGTGCGAAAGCGTTCAAGAGAACGGGGTTGAGGGATTCGTTCTTGTCATGATCCAAATCACCGGAGATCCTAGCGCCGAACGGACGGCACCTCCGCGTTCAACACACGTACGGTCAGTGTGACGTCTCCTCCTTCTTGATCCAGCAAGGGGGTGAGAGGTTGATGAAGATCCAGCAGCACGACGGCGTGGTGGTGGATGCAGCAGGGCTCCGGCAGGGCTTCGCCAAGCAACTACGGGAGGAGGAGGAGGTGTAGCAGGGGAGAGGGAGGCGCCAAGACTTCACGTTGGGCTGCCCTCCCTCCCCCCTCCTTTATATAGGCCCCCTAGGGGGCGCCGGCCCTGGAGATCAGATCTCCCAAGGGGGCGGCGGCCAGGGGGGGTGGAGTGCCCCCCAAGGCAAGTGGGGCGCGCCCCCACCCTAGGGTTTCCAACCCTAGGCGCAGGGGGGCCAAGGGGGGGCGCACCAGCCCACTAGGGGCTGGTTCCCCTCCCACTTCAGCCCACGGGGCCCTCCGGGATAGGTGGCCCCACCCGGTGGACCCCCGGGACCCTTCCGGTGGTCCCGGTACAATACCGGGTGATCCCGAAACTCTCCCGATGGCCGAAACTTCACTTCCTATATATAATTCTTTACCTCCGGACCATTCCGGAACTCCTCGTGACGTCCGGGATCTCATCCGGGACTCCGAACAACTTTAGGTTTGCTGCATACTCATATTCATACAACCCTAGCGTCACCGAACCTTAAGTGTGTAGACCCTACGGGTTCGGGAGACATGTAGACATGACCGAGACGGCTCTCCGGTCAGTAACCAACAGCAGGATCTGGATACCCATGTTGTCTCCCACATGCTCCTCGATGATCTCATCGGATGAACCACGATGTCGAGGATTTAAGCAACCCTGTATACAATTCCTTTGTCAATCGGTATTTTACTTGCCCGAGATTTGATCGTCGGTATCCCAATACCTTGTTCAATCTCATTACCGGCAAGTCACTTTACTCGTAACGTAATGCATGATCCCGTGACCAGACACTTGGTCACTTTGAGCTCATTATGATGATGCATTACCGAGTGGGCCCAGAGATACCTCTTCGTCATACGGAGTGACAAATCCCAGTCTCGATCCATGTCAACCCAACAGACACTTTCGGAGATACCTGTAGTGCACCTTTATAGTCACCCAGTTACGTTGTGACGTTTGGTACACCCAAAGCACTCCTACGGTATCCGGGAGTTACACGATCTCATGGTCTAAGGAAAAGATACTTGACATTGGAAAAGCTCTAGCAAACGAACTACACGATCTTTGTGCTATGCTTAGGATTGGGTCTTGTCCATCACATCATTCTCCTAATGATGTGATCTCGTTATCAATGACATCAAATGTCCATAGTCAGGAAACCATGACTATCTATTGATCAACGAGCTAGTCAACTAGAGGATCACTAGGGACATGTTGTGGTCTAAGTATTCACACGTGTATTACGATTTCCGGATAATACAATTATAGCATGAATAAAAGACAATTATCATGAACAAGGAAATATAATAATAATCCTTTATTATTGCCTCTAGGGCATATTTCCAACATCTTATCCATCACATCATTCTCCTAATGATGTGATCCCGTTATCAGTGACATCCAATGTCCATGGTCAGGAAACCATGACATTTGTTGATCAACGAGCTAGTCAACTAGAGGCTCACTAGGGACATGTTGTGGTCTATGTATTCACACATGTATTGCGGTTTCCGGTCAATACAATTATAGCATGAATAATAGACAATTATCATGAACAAGGAAACACAATAATAACCATTTTATTATTGCCTCTAGGGCATATTTCCAACAGTCTCCCACTTGCACTAGAGTCAATAATCTAGTTCATATCACTATGTGATTGTAATGAATCGACACCCATGGGGTTTGATCATATCTCGCTTGTGAGAGAGGTTATTAGTCAACGGATCTGAACCTTTTAGATCCGTGTGTGCTTTGCAAATCTCTATGTCATCTCCTAGATGCAGCTACCACACTCTATTTGGAGCTATTCCAAATAACTGTTCTACTATACGAATCCGGTTTACTACTCAGAATAATCCGGATTAGTGTCAAAGTTTGCATCGGCGTAACCCTTTACGACAAACTCTTTTACCACCTCCATAATCGAGAAAATTCCTTAGTCCACTAGTTACTGAGGATAAGTTTGACCGTTGTCCTGTGATCTTTTCCTGGATCACTCTTGTACCCCTTGACTGACTCATGGCAAGGCACACTTCAGGTGTGGTACACAGCATAGCATATTATAGAGCCTACGTCTGAAGCATAGGGGACGACCTTCATCCTTTCTCTCTCTTCTGCCGTGGTCATGTCTTGAGTCTTACTCAATATTCACACCTTATAACATAGCCAAGAACTCCTTCTTTTCCGATCTATTTTTAACTCCTTCAAAATCTTGTCACGGTATGTATTTATTTGAAAGTACTATTAAGAGTTTTTGATCTATCCTTATAGATCTTGATGCT
Source organism: Triticum aestivum (assembly GCF_018294505.1). Lineage (NCBI taxonomy): Eukaryota > Viridiplantae > Streptophyta > Magnoliopsida > Poales > Poaceae > Triticum > Triticum aestivum. The sequence continues at coordinate 696,252,418 of NC_057803.1, forward strand.
CAATGTCCAAGTAGCTTAATCCAGGTTTTCCATTGAAAAACACTTTTCAAATAACCCTATATGCTGTCCAGAAATTCTACATCATTTCTGATCAACAATATGTTAATAACATATACTCATCAGAAATTCTATAGTGCTCCTACTCACTTCTTTGGAAATACAAGTTTCTCATAAACTTTGTATAAACCCAAAATCTTTGATTATCTCATCAAAGCGTATATTCCAACTTCGAGATGCTTACTCCAGTCCTTAGAAGGATTGCTGGAGCTTTGCATACTTGTTAGCATCTTTTAGGATTGACAAAACCTTTTGGTTGTATCACATACAACCTTTCCTCAAGAATATCATTGAGGAAACAATGTTTTGACATCCTATCTGCAAGATTTCATAAATCATGCAGTAACTGCTAATATAATTCCAACAGACTCTTTAGCTTCGCTACGAGTGAGAAAGTCTCATCGCAGTCAACTCCTTTAACTTGTCGAAAAACATCTTAACGACAAGTCGAGCTTTCTTAATGGTGACACTTACCATCATTGTTCGTCTTCCTTTTAAAATCCATTTGTACCCAACAGCCTTATGACCATTAAGTAGTTCTGCCAAAGTCTACACTTTGTTTTCATACATGGATCCTCTCTCGGATTTTATGGCCTCGAGCCATTCATCGGAATCCGGGCCCACCATCGCTTCTCCATAGCTCGTAGGTTCATTGTTGTCTAGCAACATGACCTCCAAGACAGGATTACCGTACCACTCCGAAGCAGTACGCGTCCTTGTCGACCTACGAGGTTCGGTAGTGACTTGATCCGAAGTTTCATGATCACTATCATCAGCTTCCACTTCAATTGGTGTAGGTGCCACAGGAACAACTTCCTATGCCCTACTACACACTGGTTGAAGTGATGGTTCAATAACCTCATCAAGTCTCCACCATCCTCCCACTCAATTCTTTCGAGAGAAACTTTTCCTCAAGAAAGGGCCCGCTTCTAGAAACAATCACTTTTGCTTCCGGGGTCTGAATTAGGAGGTATACCCAACTATTTTGGGTGTCCTATGAAGATATATTTATCTGCTTTGGGTTCGATCTTATCAGGATGAAACTTTTTTTTCACATAAGTGTCGCAGCCCCAAACTTTCAAGAAACGATAGCTTAGGTTTCTCTAAACCATAGTTCATACGCTGTCATCTCAACGGAATTACGTGGTGCCCTATTTGAAGTAAATGCGGTTGTCTCTAATGCCTAACCCATAAACGATAATGGTAATTCGATAAGAGACATCATGGTATGCCCCATATCCAATAGGGTGCATCTATGATGTTCGGACACACCATCACACTATGGTGTTCCACGCGGTATTAGTTGTGAAACAATTTCCACAATGTCTTAATTGTATACCAAACTCATAACTCAGATATTCATCTCTATGATCATATCATAGACATTTTATCCTGTTGTCACGATGATCTTCAACTTCACTCTAATATTACTTGAACCTTTCAATAATTCAGACTTGTGTTTCATCAAGTAAATATACTCAGCATCTACTCAAATCATCTGTGAAGTAAGAACATAACAACATCCACTGCGTGCCTTAGCACTCATTGGACTGCACACGTCAAAATGTATTACTTCCAACAAGTTGCTTTCTTGTTCCATTTCACTAAAAACGAGGCCTTTCAGTCATCTTGCCCGTGTGGTATGATTTGCATGACTCAAGTGATTCAAAATCAAGTGAGTCCAAACGATCCATCTGCATGGAGTTTCTTCATGCGTATATACCAATAGACATGGTTCGCATGTCTCGGTCTTTTCAAAAACAAGTGAGTCCAAAGATCCATCAACATGGAGCTTCTTCATGCGTTTTATACCAATATGACTCAAATGGCAGTGCCACAAGTATGTGGTATTATCATTACTATCTTATATCTTTTGGCATGAACATGTGTATCACTATGATCGAGATTCAATAAACCATTCATTTTAGGTGCAAGACCATTGAAGGTATTATTCAAATAAACAGAGTAACCATTATTCTCCTTAAATGAATAACCGTATTGCAATAGACATAATCCAATCATGTCTATGCTCAACGCAAACACCAAATAACAATTATTTAGGTTTAACACCAATCTCGATGGTAGAGGGAGTATGCGATGCTTGATCACATCAAGCTTGGAAACACTTCCAACACATATCGTCATCTCACCTTTAGCTAGTCTCCGTTTATTCCGTAGACTTTTATTTTGAGTTACTAACACTTAGCAACTGAACCGGTATCTATTACCATGGTGCTACTAGGAGTACTAGTAAAGTACACATCAATATAATGTATATCCAATATACTTCTGTCGACCTTGCCAGCCTTCTCATCTACCAAGTATCTAGGGTAGTTCTGCTTCAGTGACCATTCCCCTTATTACAGAAGCACTTAGTCTCGGGTTTGGGTTCAACCTTGGGTTTCTTCACTAGAGCAGCAACTGATTTGCCATTTCATGAAGTATCCCTTCTTGCCCTTGCCCTTCTTGAAACTAGTGGTTTCACTAACCATCAACAATTGATGCTCCTTCTTGATTTCTACTTTCGCGGTGTCAAACATCGCGAATATTTCAAGGATCATCATATCTATCCTTGATATGTTATAGTTCATCACGAAGCTCTAGTAGCTTGGTGGCAATGACTTTGGAGAAACATCACTATCTCATCTGGAAGATTAACTCCCACTCGATTCAAGTGATTGTTGTACCCAGACAATCTGAGTACAAGCTCAACGATTGAGCTTTTTCGCCCTTAGTTTGTAGGCTAAGAAACTCATCAGAGGTCTCATACCTCTTGAGATGGGCACGAGCCTGAAATCCCAATTTCAGCCCTCAGAACATCTCCTATGTTCCGCGATGTTTCAAAAATCGTCTTCGGCGCCTCAATTCTAAATCGTTTAATATTACTAAACTATCACGTAGTCATCAAAACGTGTATGTCAGATGTTCACAACATCCACAAACGACGTTCGAGGTTCACCACACCGAGCGGTGCATTAAGGACATAAGCCTTCTGCGCAGCAATGAGGACAATCCTCAGTTTATGGACCCAGTCCGCATAATTCCTACTATTAACTTTCAACTAAATTTTCTCTAGGAACATATCTAAAACAGTAGAACTAAAACGCGAGCTACGACATAATTTGCAAAGACCTTTTGACTATGTTCAGGATAATTAAGTTCATCTAATGAACTCCCACTCAGATAGACATCCCTCTAGTCATCTAAGTGATACATGATCCGAGTCAACTAGGTCGTGTCCGATCATCACGTGAGACGGACTAGTCATCATCGGTGAACATCTTCATGTTGATCGCATCTACTATACGACTCATGTTCGACCTTTCGGTCTCTTGTGTTCCGAGGCCATGTCTATACATGCTAGGCTCGTCAAGTCAACCTAAGTGTTTTGCGTGTGTAAATCTGGCTTACACCCGTTGTATGTGAACGTTAGAATCTATCACATCCGATCATCACGTGGTGCTTCAAAACAACGAACTTTCGCAACGGTGCACAGTTAGGGGGAACACTTTCTTGAAATTATTATGAGGGATCATCTTATTTATGCTACTGTCGTTCTAAGCAAATAAGATGTAAACACATGATAAACATCTCATGCAATCAAATAGTGACATGATATGGCCAATATCATTTTGCTCCTTTGATCTCCATCTTCGGGGCGCCATGATCATCATCGTCACCGGCATGACACCATGATCTCCATCATCGTGTCTCCATGAAGTTGTCTCGCCAACTATTACTTCTACTACTATGGCTAATGGCTTAGCAATAAAGTAAAGTAATTACATGGCATCATTCAATGACACGCAGGTCATACAATAAATTAAGACAACTCCTATGGCTCCTGCTGGTTGTCATACTCATCGACATGCAAGTCGTGATTCCTATTACAAGAACATGATCAATCTCATACATCACATATATTTCATTCATCACATTCTTTTGGCCATATCACATCACACGGCATATGCTGCAAAAACAAGTTAGACGTCCTCTAATTGTTGTTGCAAGTTTTACGTGGCTGCTTTAGGTTTCTAGCAAGAACTTTTCTTACCTACGCCAAAACCAGAACGTGATATGCCAATTGCTATTTACCCTTCATAAGGACCCTTTTCATCGAATCCGATCTGACTAAAGTGGGAGAGACTGGCACCCGCTAGCCACCTTATGCAACAAGTGCATGTCAGTCGGTGGAACCTGTCTCATGTAAGTGTACGTGTAAGGTCGGTCCGGGCCGCTTCATCCCACAATACCGTCGAAACAAGATAGGACTAGTAACGGTAAGCATATTGAACAAAATCAACGCCCACAACAACTTGTGTTCTACTCGTGCATAGAATCTACGCAATAGACCTAGCTCATGATGCCACTGTTGGGGAACGTAGTAGAAATTCAAAATTTTCTACGCATCACCAAGATCAATCTATGGAGATTCTAGCAACAAGAGAGAGAGAGAGAGAGCATCTTCATACCCTTGAAGATCGCTAAGCGGAAGCGTTACAAGAAAGCAGTTGATGGAGTCGTACTCGCGGCGATTCAAATCGCGGAAGATCCGATCTAGCGCCGAACGGACGGCACCTCCACGTTCAACACACGTACAACCCGGTGACGTCTCCTCCTTCTTGATCCAGCAAGGTAAGAGGAGAAGTTGAGGGAGAGCTCCGGCAGCACGACGGCATGGTGGTGGAGCTTGTGGTATTTCTGCAGGGCTTCGCCAAGCTCTACGGAGGAGGAGGAGGTGTTGGGGAGGCAGAGGCTGTGCCAGGGACAAGGGTGTGCGGCTGCCCTCTCTCTCCCTCACTATATATAGGGGGAAGGGAGGAGGGGGAGGCACCCTAGGGTTCCCTAGGGGAGGGGCGGCGGCCGCAGGGGAAACCCTAGATGGGTTTGGGCGCCCCCACCCCCTAGGAAACTTGCCCCCCAAGCCGGGAGGGGCGGCTGCCCTAGGGGTGGCGCCCCCACCTCTCCTGGTTACGTGAGATGGGGTAGGAGGGGCGCTCAGCCCATTAGTGGGTTGATGTGCCCCCTCCCCTTGGCCCATAAGGCCCCCCAACGCTTGCCGGGACCTCCGAAACCCCTTTCGGACACGCTGGTCATCACCTGGTACCCCCGGAACAATTTCGGACTCCAATACCCTTCGTCCAATATACCGATCTTCACCTCCGGACCATTCCGGAGCTCCTCGTCATGTCCAGGATCACATCCGGGACTCCGAACAACCTTCGGTAACCACATACTATTTCCCATAACAACTCTAGCGTCACCGAACCTTAAGTGTGTAGACCCTACGGGTTCGGGAACCATGCAGACATGACCGAGGCGTTCTCCGGTCAATAACCAACAGCGGGATCTGGATACCCATGTTGGCTCCCACATGTTCCACGATGATCTCATCGGATGAACCACGATGTCAAGGATTCAAGCAATCCCGTATGGAATTCCCTTTGTCAATCGGTATGTTACTTGCCCGAGATTCGATCGTCGGTATCCCAATACCTCGTTCAATCTCATTACCGGCAAGTCACTTTACTCGTTCCATAATGCATGATCCCGTGACTAACTACTTAGTCACATTGAGCTTGTTATGATGATGCATTACCGAGTGGGCCCAGAGATACCTCTCCGTCATACGGAGTGACAAATCCCACTCTTGATTCGTGCCAACCCAACAAACACTTTCGGAGATGCCTGTAGTGCACCTTTATAGTCACCCAGTTACGTTGTGATGTTTGGTACACCCAAAGCACTCCTACGGTATCAGGGAGTTACACAATCTCATGGTCTAAGGAAATGATACTTGACATTAGAAAAGCTTTTAGCAAACGAACTACACGATCTTGTGCTATGCTTAGGATTGGGTCTTGTCCATCACATCATTCTCCTAATGATGTGATCCTGTTATCAATGACATCCAATGTCCATGGTCAGGAAACCATGACCATCTGTTGATCAACGAGCTAGTCAACTAGAGGCTCACTAGGGACATGTTGTGGTCTATGTATTCACACATGTATTACGGTTTCCGGTCAATACAATTATAGCATGAATAATAGACAATTATCTTAAACAAGGAAATACAATAATAACCATTTTATTATTGCCTCTAGGGCATATTTCCAACAGTAAGGTGATGTTGGGGTTGAAGCCGCCATGCGCATTGCTGTCGAAGTAGCTAGGCGAGGGAGTGTACCCCCATATTGGCGGCGAGGAGTTGGCCGGCAACGCGACGCTCTACTGGCTCCCCCATGCGGCTTGTGGGCAGTGGTGCGAGACGCCTCTCCCTGCTCCACCGCCGCCGCCGGCGCGTCCCTGACCTTCTTCATGATGAGATTGTTCCGCCGATCGGTGGTGGACGCCTCTCAGCTCTCAACGTCTGCATTCCACTCGGTGTTCGACAAGCCCAGCAGCCTTGCCATCGGCGCTCTCAGCTTCCTCTGCTTCGACTGGGTGGTATCAGTGGCTATGCGAGAGGGTGCATACTTCTTCTATGGCACGGCGGCCGAAACTAAGGAGAATGGCGGGAACGGCGATGGGAGAAGGGGGGAAGCACTAGGGAAATGGAGGGAAAAGGGAGGAAGACGGCGGGAATAGGCATGTTTGTCGCCGACAGCACGGGACCACATGCCTTTTCGCTTCAACCGGCGCCCCAAGGCGCCCCTTGGTGCACTGGGTTCATCTTGGGTTCACCGGTTGTTATTTCGGCCCAAACCGGTGATAAACAACGATCTGGGGGCGCAACTGGGCCAATTTTTCGTCGCTGGTGCTAAAAAGGGCGCCTTGGGGGCCTGTTGGGGGGCGAGTGGAGATGCTCTTAGGATTAGGAGCCGCAATAAAACCAGGTTGCCCCACCATGCTAGCATCGTGCCTAGGGTTAGAACCGAACGGAGGGCCCCCTGACCACCCATCATGTACCCATCACACATGGACGATCCTCCGTGTTGAGGCGTGCTACACCGCTTCTGAATCTCAAGTAGAACCTAACTATGGGCGCCCCCATCAAGTCAGACGGTAAGTTCTTTGCTGAAATTTTGAAGCAATTTGGAGAGGTTACGGGGCTGGACAGTAACTGCAACAAAAGTCTTTTCGCTCCAATCCGGTGCGAAATTAGGATCTCACCGACATCCTTCAACATTTCCCGGCCAACAACTCTTCCTTTCCCATGAAATATCTTGGCCTTCCTTTGTTGGTTAAGAGACTAAAACAATCCACTTCCAACCACTTGAGGATAAGGTTGCAGCCCAGCTTGCCCCGTGGATGGGAAAACATGTTGCTTCTCCCGGAAGGGTTGTTTTGGTCAAATCATCCTTACCGCCATTGCCATTTACTTCATGACGGCGCTTAATCTTTTGGTTGAAGTGTTAAACAAAATTGATGCACTTCGGCGGGCCTACCTTTGGGCTGGGTGTGATAAGGCAGCCGGAGGCAAGTGCAAGATTAATTCGGACTAAGTATGGAAATCGAAGCTACAGGGAGGCCTTGGTATCTTAAACCTGAAAAAGTTTGCTGGTGCTCTCCGTATTCGCTGGTTGTGGTTCGAATGGATGGACCTGACTAAGCCTTGGGTGGGTCCGGGGAACCCTTGTGACAGTGCTGATCGCGCCATTTTTGCGGCCGCTACCAAGGTTGAGATTGGAGATGGCATTCGGGCTTTTTTCTGGGAGTCTGCTTGGCTTGAGGGGTTGATACCTTATGATATTGCTCCCTGCATTTTGATCTATCCAAAAGAAAGAACCGCTCTGTCCATAAAGCGATGCACAAAAATTTATGGGTCTCTCAAATTAACATCAGCGAGGGCATCTCCGTTGATCACTTATCCGAGTTTGTCAGCCTGTGAGAAAAGCTCTCTCTCGTCCATCTAAACCAGAAAGGGCGGATACCATCTCATGGAAGCTAATGATGGATGGTCATTACTCGGCTCTGTCGGCCTACGAGGTTCAATTCCGGGGCTTAGTGGACATGGACCTTATGCAGAATGTCTGGAAGATTTGGGCCCCTCCAAAGTGCGGATACCATCTCATGGAAGCTAATGATGGATGGTCATTACTCGGCTCTGTCGGCCTACGAGGTTCAATTCCAGGGCTTAGTGGACATGGACCTTGTGCAGAATGTCTAGAAGATTTGGGCCCCTCCAAAGTGCAAGTTTTACGCGTCGCTCGTTATTAACAATAGGATTTGGACAGCTGGTTGGCTGCAAGAGCGGGGATGGCCTAATTGCAAGTTATGCCCCCTTTGTAAGCAAGTTCAAGAGACGACGGCGCATCTACTCTTCCGATGCAGATACACTTTTAGAATTTCGGATATGATAAAAGTCTGGCTTGGCCTTCATGACGTGAACCTCCTGGATTGGGGCCACATGGACTCCATTAAAGATTGGTGGGGCCACAACACGTATAGGATGACGCAATCCCGAAGGTCGCTCATCTCCCTCATGCTGCTCATTTCATGGGAGATATGGAAGGAACGGAATGCAAGGGTATTCCACGATGCTGCGGTGCCGGTCGGAGTTATTGTCATAAAGATAAAAGAGGAGTGTAGTCTGTGGTGTCTTGCTGGGGCTAAGCACTTGCGTAAATTAATGCCGCGAGAATGATATTTTGTATTTCGGCCTCTAGCCACAAGCTTTAAACTTTCTTCTTTATTCAATGAAAATGATAAATCTTTTGCGTAGTTTCAAAAAAAAAACTATGGGCACCATGACAACCCATCTTGGGTATCATATGAAATAGAGATACGATGCTACTGAAAGAGCACAACACCAGGTGCACACTGAACATGAGAGTGATGTGGAACAGAATGCAGAGTGACATGATCCTTTCTGTGGATAAGCTGGTCGCATTGATGAAGAGGTGCATCACGGCTCGCCGCAAAACCCTAAGTGGTTGTTTGGATATGAAGCACTCACTAGTAGAAAAACACCTAATAGTCCCGGTTCGTAAGGGCCTTTAGTCCCGGTTCATGAACCGGGACTAATGGGTCGTTACTAATACCTCCACCCATTAGTCCCGGTTCAAACACGAACCGGGACCAATGTGCCTCCACGTGGCCCTGTGCGCCGAGCCTAGTCAGGGGGGCTTTGGTCCCGGTTGGTGGCACCAACCGGGACCAAAAGTCCATTTTTTTGGAAAGTGGCTGCTTTAGGGGTTTTGGGGGTTATTTTTAGGTTGTTATATTAGCCAGCTAATAGAGAGAAGTGTCCTCTCTTATATCTTCGTCCTTGGTTTACCAACGCTGCTGCTATATATGTTCATTTACCCACTGATATAATAACTCATGCATGCTCGCATACATCAGCATATATAATAACAAGTACTCATCCTACTAATCATGCATCATCATACAACTTCTACTCGTTATTAATAATAAGTCATATGATCATCATCCTCATAGTCATCGAACCCAACCCTACATAATTGTTCTTAGCACATGATCATCAGTATCAGGTAGGATCTAAACACCCTTAAGGTAAAATAGCATAAAACAATATAGACCCTGACTCTCCATTATGAAGAATGGCGATTATCCTGTCTCCAATTTTTGCCCTTCGCTGAATGTTGCTTCCAAGAAGCTCCTTACGACTGTCCATACATTTTTTCCATTCTTTGATTGTCATGTCTCCACTTCTTTTAGAAACCCGGTATGGACAGTTCAGATTCGTAGGAAGACCTGGTTGTATGTTCAAAACATGAAGGCTACCGTGTGTATACATCAGATGAGGCACACAATCATTCGGGATTATCTGTTGAAAAACATAGTAATAACTTCGTAGTTATCAATGATGTACTAGTTTTAGAAGTGTGCAAAAAGATGCACGGATGTCGTAATAGTAAAAAATCTTACCAGGGTATCTCCATGGTAGTTACCGTAGTTCAACACGTGCACTAGTGGCACGTATTGACCATAATGTTGAGGAGTTTGATTGTAGATATTGTAATTCTCAAGATCAGTACAAAATGCGACCAGATGATTTTTCTCCTGATAAGTTAGTTCGGAGCCTTCGGTGTAGTAGGTTCTGTCTACCATCTTCCGCACATTCTTTGAAGAATGAAAATAAGCTGTCAATGGAAATAAGTTGTCAACTATTTTGAAATAAACAATATAAATTACTTAATAACTATGTTAAGCTCACATGGGGGAAGAATTGGAGGTGTATCCACAAGGACGAAAATCGAAGGTCTCTCTTGCGCGATTGTAGGATCACCAAGATCCATGGTGACAAGCATACCCTCATCAAAACCATACATCTTGCAAAGTGCTTCCCAGTTTTTGCAACCAAAATGGGTTACACTCTGAGCATTGTACAACTTTACTTGAAAATCCACACCATGATGGGTACTTAGGATAATTTTTTTGGTTTCCATACTTTCATGGTCTTCAAAACCCATCCTCTCCAAGACATAGCGTCTTGCAAAGCATGGGATAAGCTAGTCGAATTGGAAAAGATGAAAAATACACGTTAAAATAGTTGAAGTCGTGCTTAATTACGAAAAAAACTATTGTCGTCGTTGCGTACCGTATGAACATCGAAGGTCTCCTCGAGCTTAATGCTGAAGCGCCGATCTTCGTCCAGCTCAATGAACCTGTCGCACATACCTCGGTCGTCGTGGCACCAGTCGCACTCCCCCGGGCGGTTTTCATCGTCCGAGTACGACATTTCCGGCCTAAGTTCATAATTCAAATATTAAATATATGTACTAAAAAACCTAAATTAGATCATTATTATTAATCACGGGTTGACTATCGGTGATGGTATGTAGCTCCTCCTTTCATTCCCGAGTGCATTATTACAACAAATTGTCTAGCACACGGGAATGAAGGAGAAGCTACCCCCACGACTGCGTGGATGATGGAGGGGGCTCCTAGATTTCTGCATGGAGTGCTCTTCAATTTTAGCATTCAAAGTAGGAGTACTTTTCCAATATGAGCATTCAATAAGCAAAACCAAATCGTAAAATAAAGTAGTATTCAAATTAGCATGCATTCAATTATAACCAAAAGTACATCATCTCTTGTGTCCGTACATCGTCGAATACTCCTCGAATACTATCATACATATAGCATCGCTAATTAATACAGCTAGAACCGTAGCGCCCGACGGGTATCGTCGCGGGCGGTGGACACCCAAAGATAAGGAACGATCACAGGATCATAGCTCCAGTGAGATCCCTGAAGAACCTGCCAGGTATTGTCGAACCTGCCTCCAACGCAACCATGTAGCGACGGATGTGCTCGTCCTCCTCGCTGACACAGTGACGTACCACCTCCGCGGTGTCCGGAAGCCTCGGCACCGTCACTGGCCCACGCGACCGCCACCAAACAAGGATCGGGTCAACAACGGGCTGCCTCCTCACCAACCTACGTCCCCCAGAAGGTAGCACCTCCCAATACCAGCCCGGCGGAGCCCAGTCCCGAACATGGCCCTGATCAAGCAGGCCTCCACCGCCGAGTCGACGACGACGAGGATGCGGGATAGGCATTGCCGACATCGATGCGGGAACTACGTACTTCTATATATAGTTAAATGAAGTAGTTTTATTAATTAAATCAACTATCTAGTTCAACTACTAAGCACTTACTATAAATAAATAAAGTAGCACTTACTATAAATAAATAAAGTAGCACTTACTATAAATAAATAAAGTAGCACTTACTACAAACTACTTCTATATATAGTTAAATAAAGTAGTTTTATTAATTAAATCAGCTATCTAGTTCAACTACTAAGCACTTAATTACTATAAATAAATAAAGTAGTACATACTAAAAACAAAGTAGCACTTACTATATAGTACTTACTAAAAATAAACTAGTATTTTTCTAACTAACTAATATTTTTCTAACTAATTATATTACCAAAGAAATCTAAATAAAATAGTAATTATATTTTCTAACTAGCTAGTTCAATTATAGTACTTACTAACACAATCTAAATATCACCAAAAAATCTATTAACAATAATATCACCAAACATACTATGAACAAATTAATAGAAAAAAATCTATTAACAGAAAAAAAATCTATTAACAGAAAAAAAATCTAACACAATATGAACAAATTAATTACACCAAAAAATCTAAATAAAATAGTAATTATATTTTTCTAACTAGCTAGTTCAATTATAGTACTTACTAACACAATCTAAATATCACCAAAAAAATCTATTAACAATAATATCACCAAACATACTATGAACAAATTAATAGAAAAAAAATCTATTAACAGAAAAAAAATCTAACACAATATGAACAAATTAATTACACCAAAAAAATCTATTAACAGAAAAAAAAATCTAACACAATATGAACAAATTAATTACACAATCTAAATTAACATACTATGAACTACATATCTAAATTACTACACATCTAATCTAACAAAAAATCTATAAATTACAAAAAAAATCTAAAAAAATCATAAAAAGTTGCTCACGTCTAGGTCGACGGCGACGGCGAGGTGTGGCGCGGGGCGGCGACGGCGTCGGGCGGCGACGTCGGGGCGGCAGGGCGGGGCGGGGCGGCGACGGCGTCGGGACAGTGACGTCGGGGCGGCAGGGCGGGGCGGGGCGGCGACGGCGTCGGGGCGGGGCGGGGCGGCGACGGCGTCAGCATCGGGGCGGGGCGGTGACGGCGAGGTGGCGGCAGGCGACGGTGTGCGGCGGCGACGGCGAGGTGGCGGCAGGCGACGGCGTGCGGCGTCGGGAGATCGAGGAGGAGGAGAGATCGAAGTGGGGTTGCGGTTCTGAAATTTTCCTTATATAGCAAAGTCTTTGGTCCCGGTTGGTGGCTCCAATCGGGAACAATGCACCCTTTAGTCCCGGTTGGTAGCACCAACCGGGACCAAAGGCCTCGTTTCAGCAGCCCAAAGGGCGGGAAGCAGAGGGCTTTGGTCCCGGTTGGTGCCACCAACCGGGACTAAAGGGTAGGCATTGGTCCCGGTTGGAGCCACGAACCGGGACCAATGGTCGTGTGCTGGCAGGGTGCGGCACGAAATTTTAGTCCCACCTCGCTAGCTGAGAGGGGTGCGCAGTGCTTTATAAGCCCCACTGCCGCACCCCTCTCGAGCTCCTCTCCGCTGCAGGCTTACGGGCCTACTTACTACTTCTTTGCCTGATGGGCCTAATGGGCCTCCTGCGGGTCTGAATCCTGGCCCATGGTGGGTTTCTAGTCGTATTCAGGTCGTGGGGGCCAGTAGGAGCCACTTTTTTTCTTTACTTATTGTTGCTATTTTTATTTTTTTCCCAGATTTTTTGTTTTGTTTTCTGCATTATTTATTTTCTTTTGTTTTTTTCTTTATTTTTTAATTCTTTTTGCTTTTAGTTTTAGAACAATTTTAAACTTTCTGTTAGCGCCATTAGTTCTCAAATTTGAAAACACTTTTATTGTTTTTTGTTTTGTTTCGTGCTTTATTTATTTTATTTTGTTTCTACTTAGAACAAAATACTTATTGTTGCTATTTTTATTTTTTCCTAGATTTTTTGTTTTGTTTTCTGCATTATTTATTTTCTTTTGTTTTTTGCTTTATTTTTTAATTCTTTTTGCTTTTAGTTTTAGAACAATTTTAAACTTTCTGTTAGTGCCATTAGTTCTCAAATTTGAAAACACTTTTTTTTTTTTTTTTTGTTTCGTGCTTTATTTATTTTATTTTGTTTCTACTTACAACAAAATACTTATTGTTGCTTTTTTTATTTTTTTCCCAGATTTTTTGTTTTGTTTTCTGCATTATTTATTTTCTTTTGTTTTTTTGCTTTATTTTTTAATTCTTTTTGCTTTTAGTTTTAGAAAAATTATAAACTTTCTGCATTATTTATTTTCTTTTGTTTTCTGCATTAAATTATTTTAAATGAACTCTGAAAAAGTTGAAAGTTGAAAGTTGGCATGGTATCACGAGGGTCGAACCATAAGACATTAAAGCATTATGTGTCGGGACTAAAGAGGGGCATTGGTCCCGTTTGGAGCCACCAACCGGTACCAATGGTCCCGTCTAAAGAGGGGCATTAAAGTTTAGTCCCACCTCGCCAAGCGAGAGGCACTCGCAGCTGTTTATAAGCCCTGAGTGCAGAGACGATGAAGAAGAGGCTCAATGCTCACCTGCACGTTGGTTCGCTTCAAGCCTTGAGGAATAGGGTAGACTGCACGGAGCTATGTGCAGTGCAGTTTACACTATTCCGAAAGGCTTGAAGCGAATTAACTAGCATTGCGTCTCTTTTTTATTTTTAATGACTTATTACCTCACAGAAATAAATAGAAAAAATAAATATAGCAGAAAAAAAACTATATAAAAACTACTCAGAAATAAATAGAAGAAAAAATAGTTGTGATTAACTTTACTAAAATCTTTTTTATTTTTAATGACTTATTACAACTCATAAATAAATAGAAAACAATAAATATAGCAGAAAAGAAAAGAAAACTATATAAAAAACTACTCAGAAATGAGCATAGATGCGCTTATAGAAAAAATTCAACCTAAATTCATAATAAATTTCTACTATCTTCAGAGAAATTCAATATGAATTTAGGTCAAATTTCCTGTATAAGGGCATCTATTTTCATTTTGAGAGGAGCTCAACAAGGCAGAGAGGGAGGGGCTTATAAACCGGTGTGAGCCCCCTTCGGTTGGCGAGGTGGGACTAAACTCTGGCCGTAACGAGGACCAACACTTTAGTCCCGGTTGGTGGTATGAACCGGGACTAATGGGCGTCCTTTGGTCCCGGTTCAGGCCCCCAACCGGGACCAATGGTGGTGGGCCAGGAGCCAGGCGCATTGGTCTCGGTTCGTCCCACCAACCGGGACCAAAAGGTCCAGACGAACCGGGACCAATAGCCCACGTGGCCCGGCCGGCCCCCGGGGCTCACGAACCGGGTCCAATGCACCCATTGGTCCCGGTTCTGAATTGAACCGGGACTAATGGGCTGACCCGGCCTGGACCATTGCCCCCTTTTCTACTAGTGACTACACGTGAGATCTTGAAAAACTGGTTTTTTGAGGATTTTTAGGGAAATCCGTTTTTGTTTTTTTTTCTGTTAAGAAAAAGATTGGTCTATATAATGCCTTGTTTGAATGGAAAAAGGATATAGGAAAACACGAGCCACGACTCTCTCTGCCCATCACTTCCCGCGTCCTTGTCGCACCCCCTTTCTCTGCTGGTTCAGGACGTTGCCCGTTGGATTGTATGCACTGATACACTGGTCCAATAGACTGTACGTAGTTGGAGCACAGAAATGGCTTCCATGTCGACGTTGGGCACAAGAACAGGCATGGGCCATGGTGCCATGGTGCTGGCCTGCTGGGAGTCTTGCGAGGGCTGGTCACGAGCAGCGGTAGCGACACAGGTGCACAGCGAGGCGGAGGCGGTGTCGGCCGCGGACAAGCTTAATTGGCATGGTGATGCCGAGCACGGCCATGGTGGAGACGGGCATGGCGAGTCATGCATCAGCGACCAAGTCGGGCATGCATGGCCAGCCCATTCTTGCCGTAGCTCGTTGTTGTCGAGTATCCAGCGTCGCGGGTGTCGTCTTGCATGTGTTGTGGATTACCTTTCCTTCCTGCGTAACATGGCGCCCCACTGTTTATCCATACATAGGGCGCAGACACCATGAAAACCGCTGGAACTTTGTATGACAAACCTACACGTGAAGGAGCATCCGGCGTGACCAGGGTGCAGGCTGTTGACAGGCTCACGGTGTGTCTATGAAGCCGAGGACCTGACCTGAATGATGGCGAAAAAGATCCCGTGGAGATTACGATCCATGCATGTTCTTCCCCATAGTATTGCTCACGCCACTCTATTTTATAGCTCAGTATTTCATCAATTACATCACATCAATAACTCACTAGTTATGCCATGCGCTGACCACTTTTTGAGTCCAGCAACCTGAAAAGTGAAATGCGGGTTCTGAAAATGAAAATAATATGAAACCAAAATGCCAACTTGTGAAACTGATTATTTAGAAATGTGTAGCCGTTTATTTCAAAAGATTGAAATATGTTATTCCAATAACGTTTAATTAAAATAGATGCGATTTCTGTGAATCGGGACGGTGAAATTTGGGTTCTAAAAATGAAAACAATATAAAACTGAAATGTCAACTTGTGAAAATGATTATTTGAAAACAAGCAAGCGAAAAGTGAAATGCGGGTTCCGAAAATAAAAAAAATATGAAACTGAAATGTCAACTTATGAAACTGATTATTTCAAAATGTGTAGCATTTTATTTCAAAAGAGTGAAATATGTTATTCCAATAACGTTTAATTGAAATAGATGCGATTTTTGTGAATCGGGGTAGTGAAATGTGGGTTCTAAAAATGAAAACGATACAAAACTGAAATGTCAACTTGTGAAAATGATTATTTGAAAATAAGTAACAGTTTATTTCCAAAATATGGAACTGAAATAGATATGATTTTTCTAGAACAGGCCAGCGAAAAGTGAAATGTCGGTTCTGAAAATGAAAATAATATGAAACTGAAATGTCAACTTGTGAAACTGATTATTTGGAAATGTGTAGCAGTTTATTTCAAAAGATTGAAATGTGTTATTCCAATAATGTTTAATCGAAATAGATGCTATTTTTGCGAATCGGGATGGTGAAATGTGGGTTCTGAAAATGAAAACAATATAAAACTAAAATGTCAACTTGTGAAAATGATTATTTGAACATAAGTAACAATTTATATAAAAAATGTGGAACTGAAATAGATATGATTTTTCGTGAAACAAGCCAGCGAAAAGTGAAATGTAGGTTCTGAAAATAAAAATAATATGAAACTGAAATGTCAACTTGTGAAACTGATTATTTGGAAATGTGTAGAAGTTTATTTGAAAAGATTTAAATATGTTATTCCAGTAACGTTTAATTGAAATAGATGCGATGTTTATGAATCGGGACAGTAAGATGTGGGTTCTGAAAATGAAAACAATAAAAAACTGAAATGTCAACTTGTGAAAATGATTATTTGAAAATAAGTAACAATTTATTTCAAAAATGTGGAAATGAAATAGATATGATTTTTCGTGAAACAAACAAGCCAGCGAAAAGTGAAATGTGGGTTCTAAAAATAGAAAATAATATGAAACTGAAATGTCAACTTGTGAAACTAATTATTTGGAAATGTGTAGCGGTTTATTTCAAAAGATTGAAATATGTTATTCCAATAACGTTTAATTGAAATAGGTGCGATTTTTGTGAATCAGGATGGTGAAATGTGGGATCTGAAAATAAAAACAATATAAAACCGAAATGTCAACTTGTGAAAATGGTTATTTGAGAATAAGTAACAGTTTATTTGAAAAATGTGAAACTGAAATAGATATGATTTTTCATGAAACAAGCTAGCAAAAAGTGAAATGCAGGTTCTGAAAATAAAAATAATATGAAACTGAAATGTCAACTTGGGATACTAATTATTTGGAAATGTGTAACAGTTTATTTGAAAAGATTGAAATATGTTATTCCAATAATGTTTAGTTGAATAGATGCGATGTTTGTGAACTAGGACGGTGAAATGTGTGTTCTGAAAATGAAAACAATATAAAACAGAAATGTCAACTTGCGAAAATGATTATTTGAAAATAAGTAACAGTTTATTTCAAAAATGTGGAACTGAAATAGATACGATTTTTCGTGAAACAAACCAGCAAAAAGTGAAATGTGGGTTCTGAAAATAAAAATAATATGAAACTGAAATGTCAACTTGTGAAACTGTTGGAAATGTGTAGCAGTTTATTTCAAAAGATTGAAATATGTTATTCCAATAACGTTTAATTGAAATAGATACGATTTTTGTGAATCGGGACGGTGAAATGTGGGTTCTGGAAATGAAAACAATATAAAACTGAAATGGCAACTTGTGAGAATGATTATTTGAGAATAAGTGACAGTTTATTTCAAAAATGTGGAACTGAAATAGATATGATTTTTCGTGAAACAAGCCAGCGAAAAGTGAAATATGGGTTCTAAAAATGAAAATATATGAAACTGAAATGTCAACTTGTGAAACTGATTATTTGGAAATTTGTAATAATCTATTTCAAAAGATTGAAATATTTTATTTAAAAATATGGAATTAAAGTAAATATGATTTTTGTGAAATATGTTTCACGATATTTAAACCCAATTAAAATGTATCCAAAATCGGTCTTGTTTTAAAGGTTGTGACATGAGTTGAAATATTTCTTTTTTCAAATCGGAATGTTGGTTCAAAAGATTTGACCAAATTAAGTTAGCAAAGATGAAATAAATGGATGTATTTGTTTGGAAGAGAAGAAAGAATAGGCAACCCATGCAAGCAACCCTACAGTACGGGCCTACGTCGTCATACCCATACAAAAGCTGCATGCAAAGGAGCCAACATCAAGTTGGTATTTTCACGTAGTACTCCCTCCATTTATTTTTAGTCTACACATAAGATTTGGTCAAAGTCGAACTTTGTAAAGTTGACCAACTTTGCAGAAAAAATATCAACATCTAAAATACTAAAGCTATATGGTATGAAAATTAATTTCATGATGCATCTAACAATATTGATTTCATATTGTGAATCTTGATATTTTTTCTATAAATTTAGTCAAAGTTATCAAGGTTTAACTTTGATCAAATTTTATATGCAAACTAAAAAGAAACGGAGGAAATACTGTTTAAGTGTGAAACTGTTATGGCTGGTTTATAATCAAAAGATGGCACAGATTCACACGAAAAGCATCAACAGCTGAACCTGCACACGGTACCAGAATCGCCGCTTTCGATGGCGTTGTCACTTTGGGCGAGTGTGTCATCACAAATTGTTCCACGGTTTGCATGAAAACATTGCTACCTTCATGTAGGAAGACGGCAGTTCTGGACATAAAACAAAACACCACCACACACGGTTATTCTGACTTTTCATCAGCAAAGAAACTAGTGACTGCATTAGATTACGAGAAGAGATTTTCAAGGGCTTTAAAGTTCAAAAGATCCTTTTTGTGAGTTATTATATGCAGTATAACAAGTTCAGAACTCTAAGCTTTATTATAAAAAAAGAAACAATTTAGAATGAATGATTTGTATTCTCGGTTGCTGATACGGATAGTGCCAACTACAAAATCAGCTCAGCATTGGATTCAAGTTTGGCGGGGCGACATAAGAAGGGTATGCCGCACCCATCACATGGTAAACCGGCCGGGTAGATTCGCTGTATTTCTTGTTGGTTTCTCGAGCTAACCACCGCGTAGATTCTAGACTCAAAATTCTTGCGATTAAATGCAAGCATGCAATATTGTAGTAAGTAACTTTGCTAAATAAAATTATTTTATTTCAACAGATTGTGTGTGCACCACTTCACACTGTAGCTGCAAAAGTGACCAGTAATCATATGGCTCGCACCAAAGTCCAAAGCGTTGCTCCTGCATTGGTTCACACTTCGGTGGACGTGCTTGGCTGTCCCTTCCACGGCCTGCACTCACTGCATGATCCTTCCTTCCATTTCCATGCATCTATCCATGCAGCTCGCTAGGAGACAGCTCGCTGCTGCAAGGCTCACATGAACATGCATGATATATGTTACACGTGAACAAGCATTGTTGTATCTGAGCATTTCGTTTGGCGGCAAAAGTAATTCTTTTATCGAGGCATATATCTCTTTGAGTTTTCACGTGCGAAGATTCCTTTCTAGTTGCATTGCAACAGATTTCCTTTTCCCAACTATTCCACCCATGGAAAATTATTGGTATCAGTTTTTGAATGGTGCATGGTGTATCTGCATAATGCGGTCTGTTCTGACATATGTAAGTTAATGTAGCACAAAGTTTTTTTTTCATGAATACGCAAAGATTGTGTATCATTACATTGATAGGAGAGGCAAAAAAAAATACAAATGGCGGTTACAGTAGCCACGCGTACACAAGCCGGCGCGGGCTTAAATAACTGGAGCAGTGATAGGATGGGCTGCTCTTCCCCAATACATCAAGAAAGACTCTATCCTCGGGAGTCATGACCGCCAAGTAGTTGGGGCCGGCGCTAGCCCATAGGTGCGCGCCTTCTTGAATGAACGGTAGCACAAAGTACATAGGTCGCATTCCGATTGAGGGCGCCCCTGTTTATTAATCTGCTTGTTTTCATTGTTGAGACTCCCTTGGACATAACCAAACTACGTGTTTCTCTTTTTGGAACGGGAAGTGTTGCTTCGGGTGATCTCAACTTTATATCAATTCCGTAAGTGGATCTAACAAGTGACACAATTTCTCCTATGGATTCTTCTATATTTTTTTGACTGGCGGATTCTTCTACCAATGATGCAACCCCATTCTCCTCTAACAATCTAGAAGTTAGTTTGTCCTCTTCTGATGTGCAAGGCCAAGGGGCATCAAGAATAGATGAAGTTGAGCATGCAACATCAGCCAGCTCTGAGCAAAAGAGAGTGAAGCCAATGAAAAAAGAGGAAGCACATCTAGCTTGCTTTGGCACTCGAGGGCTACATAGATTTTCGGAAGAAGCAATCTGCAAAATTAGTTGAAGAGTTAAAGTAATCGAAGCAAGAGGACTTGTACTCGATTGGAAATTGTGTTGCTGCGCTAGAGACAATTGAAGAGCTATTTGTTGTAGAAAAAGCAAAGGTGTTGCGGCTTTTCAAATGCCAAATGAATCGAGAGAGATTCATCAATAACAAGAACCCGAGCCTTCGCCTTTTTTGGTTGAAAGAGATTACTGCAATGGAGAGACCATAAGGCATTCATCGTATGCTAGCTAGACATCCAATGGTTTCTACTAGGCTTTCTTTGCTATGCATATACTAGCAGCTAGTAACCTTTGTTCAATCAATTGACTTGAATCTAGAACATGTTGTCTTGGTTAGCTAGAATTAGAAAGATAGGGAACCATTTCTTGATTTGTAAAGCTAGTTGGCTTTGACTTCCAGATCTTGATTAAGCAAGAAAGAGGATGCAAAGATAGTACTAGTACCGGCTTGACAAGTGCCTAGCTAGTTAAACATGTTATTTCTTTACTTTCTTTTCTCTATTGCTTCCCTTAGGATGTGTTGTCATTCAAGTGAACTTGTAGCAACCATTTTGACAAATGATTTACTCTTAAGGAAGTAGCTTGTAGTAGCAGTGGAGTGAGACCACATACCACATATTTATTAGTAACTAGTAAGGTGCACGTGATACCTACGGAATCATATCATGAAGTGGAATAGCAAAAGTATAAAGCCAAATGTAGTATTAAGATTTTTGTTTGGGAGAAGGTTGGGTTTAATCTCATAAAAAGAGTCTTTGTACAATGCACCTACCAACTCCACCAGAGTTACATGCAGCTGCATTATATCCAGTGTTTGCTAACACATGTACACAGACAAACACGACATGCCCCAAAACTGTTACATTTCTCCTTGACCCCGAAAACATACCAACTTGATTGTTGAAGTGTTCTTGACATCACATCGCCTCAAAATTTCACTTCATAAGTGTAACTCAGTTTTAATTACCACAAGGATCACACAAGCACTTGCCACCATCGTTCCAATGGTGAACTCTACCGTGGTCAATGATTGGTTGCGTGCTAGTGATTCATTACGCATGGGGAGGGCGCCTTCATCCATGAGATCGTCGAGGAGGGTTCTCTGAGCACCCATAGGTGGGTAAATAAGTAAACAATGGAACATACATTTAAAGAGAAGGGATCAACCCAGATGAGAACTTTATTGCCATTTCCAATGGTGGATGCATGTGTTCTCCATGAAGGACTGGGCAACACCTGGCACGCGGATGATGTCCACATGATAACGAGGCTTCCATGGTCACCTTTATTCGAGGAAGTAAATAATAAAACTTATCTCTAAGTATAAGCGTGTGAACATGGTCAAGAACTTTACTACCATTGATTTTTTGACCTAATATATACGCCATCTATTTTGGGATGGAGGGAGGGATGAAAAATATTCAAATGGCAACATTGGGCACCTTATTCCCTTTAGAGAGGCGACAACTTGGATGGCGTGGCATCTTGCAAAAAATCCTTTACTAAAATACTCCCTCGGCTCATGTGATAGATTTGGTCTCTTAATTTCAAAACCGAACAACTTTCACCCTAATTACTGAAACCGGGCAAGCTTCATCCTATAGGTCTCGGTTTTGACCAGGTAACATTGTTTTGACTGGTCCATGCCGACGTGGCAATAGTCTCTCTCCTAGTCATCACGCCTCTTCTTCCTTCTCACCCAAACTTTGGTTGACATTTTATCGGACACCTGGCTTGCGCCTGCCACATTTCCGGACAGTGCCATCGAGGACCGGGCAGTAGCATCGGCGGCAGCGGCCGGTGAGAGAAGTGCAACAACGAGCGGAGCAGACAAAGGCGACCAGCCGAGCGATCGAGGTTCCGTCAGGGGCGAAGCACCGCGCACTCCATGTCTTGGACGCCCTGCTCGTACCCCGAGCTCCTGCTCCGCCAACATGCGTGTGTGCTGCTACACGTCGTCGTGCTCACCATGTGACCTCTCCGCAAGCCGTGGCGGCGCCGCCGGCACCCTAGCCGGCGCGGAGGGAAACCTTCGGAGGCGTCCTTGTCCCTCTCATCGTGCTCGTGCTCCGGGCGCGACGCAACCAACCTGAGTTGATGTGGTTCTGAAAATGAAAATAATACGAAACTGAGATGTCAACTTGTGAAAATGATTATTTGAAAATAAGTAATAGTTTATTTCAAAAATGTGGGGCTGAAATAAATATGATTTTTCGTGAAGCAAACCAGCGAAACCTGAAATGTGGGAAATAAAAACAATATGAAACTTAAATGTCAACTTGTGAAAATGATTATTTGAAAATAAGTAACGATTTATTTCAAAAATGTGGAACTGAAATAGATATGATTTTTCATGAAACAAGCCAAAGAAAAGTGAAATATGGGTTCTGAAAATGATAACAATATGAAACTGAAATGTCAAATTGTGAAAATAATTATTTGAAAATAAGTAACAGTTTATTTCAAAAATGTGGCACTAAAATAGATGTGATTTTTCGTGAAACGGGCCAGCTAAAAGTGAAATGTGGGTTCTGAAAATGAAAATAATATGAAACTGAAATGTCAACTTATGAAAATGATTATTTGAAAATAAGTAACAGTTTGTTTCAAAAATATGGAACTAAAATAGATATGATTTTTTGTGAAACAAACCAGCGAAAAGTGAAATGTGAGTTCTGAAAATGAAAACAATATGAAACTGAAATGTTAACTTGAGAAAATGATTATTTGAAAATAAGTAACAGTTTATTTCAAAAATGTGGAACAGGAATACATATAATTTTTCGTGAAACAAGCCAGTCAAAAGTGAAATGTGGGTTCTAAAAATGAAAAAACAACACGAAACTAAAATGTCAACTTGTGGAAATGATTATTTAAAAATAAGTAGCTGTTTATTGCAAAAATGTGGAACTGAAATAGATATGTTTTTCGTGAAACAAAACAGCAAAAAGTGAAATGTGGGTTCTGAAAATGAGAACAATATGAAACTGAAATGTCAACTTGTGAAAATGATTATTTGAAAACAAATAACAATTTATTTCAAAAATGTGGAACTGAAATAGATACATTTTTTCGTGAAACAAGCCAGCGAAAAGTGAAATGTGGGTTCTGAAAGTGAGAACATTATGAAACTGAAATGTCAACTTGTGAAAATGATTATTTGAAAACAAGTAACAATTTATTTCAAAAATGTGGAACTGAAATAGATATGATTTTTCAAAATTGAAATGTGGGTTCTGAAAATGAGAACAATATGAAACAAAAATGTGAACTTATGAAAATGATTGTTTGAAAATAAGCAACATTTTATTTTGAAAATGTTGAACTGAAATAGATATGATTTTTCATGAAACAAGCCAGCGAAAAGTGAAATGTGGGTTCTGAAAATGAGAACAATATGAAACTGAAATGTCAATTTGTGAAAATGACTATTTGAAAATAAGTAACAGTTTATTTCGAAAATGTGAAACTGAAATAGATATGATTTTTCGTGAAACAAGCCAGCGAAAAGTGAAATGTGGGTTCTGAAAATGAAAACAATATGGAACTGAAATGTCAACTTGTGAAAATGATTATTTGAAAATAACTAACAGTTTATTTCAAGAATGTGGAACTGAAATAGATATGATTTTTCGTGAACAAACTAGCGAAAAGTGAAATGTGGGTTTTGAAAATGAAAACAATATGAAACTGAAATGTCAACTTGTGAAAAATATTATTTGAAAATAAGTAAGAATTTATTTTAAAAATGTGGAACTCAAATAGATATGATTTTTTGTGAAACAAGCCAGCGAAAAGTGAAATGTGGGTTCTGAAAATGAAAACAATATGAAACGGAAATGTCAACTTGTGAAAATGATTATTTGAAAATAAGTAACATTTTATTTTGAAAATGTGGAACTGAAATAGATATGATGTTTCATGAACAAGCCAGCGAAAAATGAAATGTGCGTTCTGAAAATGAGAACAATATGAAATTGAAATGACAACTTGTGAAAATGATTATTCGAAAATAAGTAACAGTTTTTTTCTTTGAAAATGTGGAACTGAAATAGATATGATTTTTCGTGAAACAAGCCAGCGAAAAGTGAAATGCGTGTTCTGAAAATGAAAATAATATGAAACTGAAATGTCAACTTGTGAAAATGATTATTTGAAAATAAGTAACAGTTTATTTAAAGTATGTGGAACTGAAATAGATATAATTTTTCGTGAAACGAACCAGCGAAAAGTGAAATGTGGGTTCTGAAAATCAAAACAATATGAAACTGAAGTGTCAACTTGTGAAAATGATTATTTGAAAATAAGTAACAGTTTATTTCGAAAATGTGGAACTAAAATAGATATAATTTTCGTGAAACAAACCAGCGAAAAGTGAAATGTGGGTTCTGAAAATGAAAACGGTATGAAATTAAAATGTCAACTTGTAAAAATGATTATTTAAAAATAAGTAACAGTTTATTTCAAAAATGTGGAACTGAAATAGATATGGTTTTTCGTGAAACAAGCCTGCGAAAAGTGAAATGTGGGTTCTGAAAATGAAAACAATATGAAACTGAAATGTCAACTTGTGGAAATGATTATTTGAAAATAAGTAAAATTTTATTTCAAAAATGTGGAACTGAAATAGATATGATTTTTCATGAAACAAGCCAGCGAAAAGTGAAATGTGGGTTCTGGAAATGAGAACAATATGAAACTAAAATGTCAATTTGTGAAAAATGATTATTTGAAAATAAGTAACTGTTTATTTCGAAAATGTGGAACTGAAATAGATATGATTTTAAATTAAACAAGCCAGCAAAAAGTGAAATGTGGGTTTCGAAAATGCAAATAATATGAAACTGCATTGTCAACTTGTGAAATTGACTATTTGAAAATAAGTAACAATTTATTTCAAGAATGTGGAACTGAAATAGATATGATTTTTGTGAAACAAGCCAGCGAAAAGTGAAATGTGGGTTCTAAAAATGAAAACAATATGAAACTGAAATGTCAACTTGTGAAAATGATTATTTGAAAATAATTAACAGTTTATTTCAAAAATGTGTAACTAAAATAGATATGATTTTTCGTGAAACAAACCAGCGAAAAGTGAAATGTGGGCTCTGAAAATGAAAACGGTATGAAACTAAAATGTCAACTTGTGAAAATGATTATTTGAAAATAAGTAACAATTTATCTCAAAAATGTGGAACTGAAATAGATATGATTTTACATGAAACAAGCTAGCGAAAAGTGAAATGTGTGTTCTGAAAATGAAAACAATATGAAACTGAAATGCCAACTTGTGAAAATGATTATTTGAAAATTAGTAACAGTTTATTTCAAAAATGTGGAACTGAAATAGATAATATTTTTCGTGAAACAAACCAGCGAAAAGTGAAATGTGGGTTCTAAAAATGAAATTAATATGAAACTGAAATGTCAACTTCTGAAACTGATTATTTGGAAATGTGTAGTAGTTTATTTCAAAAAAGTGAATATTGTATTTCAAAAATATGGAATTGAAATGGTTGTGATTTTTGTGAGATATGTTTCATGATATTTAAACCCATTTAAAATGTATCCAAAAATAGTCTTGTTTTAAAGGCCTGCGACTGAGTTGAAATATTTCTTTTGTCAAATCGGAATGTTGGTTTAAAAGCTTTGACCATTTTAAGTTAGCAAAGATGAAACAAATGGATGCATTTGCTTGGGAGAGAAGAGAGAATAGGCAACCCAACCCTACAGTACGGTCCTACGTCATCATACCCATTCAAAAGCTGCATGCAAAGGAGCCCACATCAAGTTGGTATTCTCACGAATTTAATTCTGAAACTGTTTGGTTGGTTTATAATCAAAAGATGGCATAGATCCACATGAAAAGCATCAATAGTTGAACCTTGCACACGGTACTGGAATTGCTGCTTTCGATGGCGTTGTCACTTTCGGCGAGAGTGTCATCACAAATTGTTCCACGGTTTGCATGAAAACATTGCTACCTTCTGGAGGAAGACAACAGTTCTAGACATAAAACAAAACACCCCCGCACGTGGTTATTCTGACTTTTCATCAGCAAAAGAAACTAGTTACTGCATTAGATTACGAGAAGAGATTTTCAAGGGCTTTAAAGTTCAAAAGATCCTTTGTAATAGTTATTATATGCAGTATAACAAGTTCAGAACTCTAAGCTTTATTATAAAAAAACTTTATTATAAAAAAAGAAACAATTTAGAATGAATAATTTGTATTCTCGATTGCTGCTACGGATAGTGCCAACTGCAAAATCCGCTCAACATGGGATCAAGTTTGGCGACAAAAGTAAAGGGCGACATAAAAAGGGTATGCACACATCGCATGGCAAACCGGGTAGATTCACCGTATTTCTTGTTGGTTTCTCGAGCTAACCACCGGGTAGATTCTAGACTCAAAATTCTTACGATTAATGCAAGCATATACTAGCAGCTAGTAACCTTTGTTCAATCAATTGACTTGAAGCTAGAATATGTTCTGTTGGTAGCTAGAATTAGAAAGATAGGGAACCGTTTCTTGATTTGTAAAGCTAGTTGGCTTTGACTTCCAGATCTTGATTAAGCAGGAAACAGGATGCATAGATAGTACTAGTAGCATAAGTGCCTGGCTAGTTAAACATGTTATTTCTTTACTTTCTTCTCTCTATTGCTTCCCTTAGGATGTGTTATCATTCAAGTGAACTTGTAGTAATCATTTTGACAAATGATTTACTCGCCAGGAAGTAGCTTGTAGTAGCAGTGGAGTGTGACCACATACCACATATTTATTAGTAACTAGTAAGATGCCCGTGCTACGCTACGGAATTATATCATGAAGTGAAATAGCAAAAGTATAAACCAAAATATAGTATTGAGATTTTTGTTTGGGAGAAGGTTGGGTTTAATCTCATAAAAAGAGTCTTTGTACAATGCACCTACCAACTCCACCAGAGTTACATGTAGCTGCATTACAATTATATCCAGTGTTTGCTAACACATGTACGCAGACAAACACGACATGCCCCAAAACTGTTACATTTCTCCTTGACCCCGAAAACACACCAACTTGATTGTTGAAGTGTTCTTGACATTACATCGCCTCAATATTTCACTTCATAAGTGTAACTCAGTTTTAAGTACCACAAGGATCACACAAGCACTTGCCATCATTTCAACATGTAAAAACGATACCATCGGTTCCAATGGTGAACTCTACCGTGGGCAATGATTGGTTGCGTGCTAGTGACTCATTATGCATGGGAAGGGCGCCTTCATCCATGACATCGTCGAGGAGGGTTGTCTGAGCACCCGTAGGTGGGTAAATAAGTAAATATATGGAACATACATTCAAAGAGAAGGGGTCAACCCAGATGAGAACTTTATTGCCATTTCCAATGGTGGATGCATGTGTTCTCCATGAAGGACTGGGCAACATCTGGCTCGCGGAAGATGTACACATCCATGATGCTCAACGAGGCTTCCCTGGTCACCTTTATTCGAGCAAGTAAATAATAAAACTTATCTCTAAGTATAAGCGTGTGAACATGGTCAAGAACCTTACTACCATTGACTTTTTGACCTAATATATACGCCATCTATTTTGGGATGGAGGGAGTGGTAAAAAAATATTCAAATGGCAACATTAGGGAGTGTGGTATTTTGGTGGCCGGGCTACCTGGAGGCCGGAATCTGTACCATCTAGTATAGTGTTGTGATGTGTGCTGATTTGCTTTTTCGTGGATATACGCTGGCTATTAAATTGCAATACAATGGTGCCATGGGCTGAGGTGCTGCGATTGTACATGGGCCTCAGTTACACAGCGTTAATGCATGGTTGCCTGTTCTGAAACTTGCACATGTACTCGCGATAGGTTGAGCTGGTGGGATATTTTGGTATTATGGGCCCATGGGGTGCTGCAGATAACTTTACTTCCACTAAAAAAACGCAGTGCTCAGTTTTTTTGCATTGCCAGACCATTCATCACCTTCGCATAGTAGCTGAGTGAGTGACGGTTTGCCATGGATGAGCCCATGGATTTTGCTGCCATTTCTTTGTCTAGTTTATCTGCACCTTGTTATTGGATCTGATTCTGATGAGATGATAATCTGGGATGTGTTGTAGTTTGGTTCCTAGGGTGCACGTCAGTGATATACAAGATTCACGAACCTCTTCAGAACATCATTTTTTTCGTTTGATGGTTTTTAAAAACTAGCCAAATTATGAATAATCCAAATTCTTCTCGTCACTACTCGGAATAACATTTGACCTCCTTTTTTACGCATGCATCGTCTACATGATTTCTCCATTATTTTTGGATCACATTTTGATAAATTATTTGGTTTGATGGGTTTAAAAGTGCCTTCAAATTGTTTGACTTTTATATTAGCGATTTATTTGAAAAACAATCGTCCCCTAGTAGTAAGAATTCCCTTACCAATTGAACGATGCATCCTTGTTATGTTCTTCGATGTCATACAATCACTGCCTCTCATGTCAGGGCCATGCCATTTTCGATTGTGTGTTTTCCAGTGGTGAGAACCCCAAGGAACTCTCATAGCTAAAACACAATTACTGGATACTCGCGACACAAGATAAATCATGCATACGCAATGATATCTTTTTCTCTCTCCTTTTATACCAAAGGTTGCAATCTGTATGACTACCAGTACCCTTCAATCTTAAACCAGCCACACCTAATACACCGAGTGTTTCTGAATCAACACAAATAAGATGCACTCTAGTATTTTATGATGAAATTTTTCAAAAAAAATGTGTAAAAAGGAATACTGCCCTACTCGATGCCATCCTATTATATATTTTTATATAAATCCATTACATGCATCAGCTAACTCAATGATTTTATTTTACTGTGTTCTTATCAAGCACCGTGTTATGTTATTCACAACAACAAAAAGAAGCACCGTGTTATGTTGTTCAGAGATTTGCACCAGAACTCGTTTGTGTGCTTCATATCATCACACTAGCTCTACAAAAGCATCACGTAGCTACTAGCACCTGCATGCATGGCCTCACCGGCGTGAACCCTTTCCTTGTCGCGCTCACGCCGCAGTCGTACACATGGGGTCTCTATCATAATAGTACATGTGTGGCCGGGATGCAAGTGTGCCTGCACTGCTGTGCCAACTCGTGTACGTGAGCCGTCCATGTTTATTTGCCAGCAAATACGGGCACTGTGCAACGACCACAAGTGAAAATACGGTAACTGCATACCCGCTCGGCGCTGATCACGACGAGTACCGAGGGATGTGATAACGGCCTTCAGGTAGCTCGGCCCCAAAGCGCATTTTGGAACATTAGGCACCTTATTCCCTTTAGAGACGCAACAACTTGGATGGCGTGGCATTTTGCAAAAAATCCTTTACTAAAATACTCCCTCAACTCACGTGATAGATTTGATCTCTCAATTTTGAAACCGAACAACTTTCACCCCAACTACTGAAACCGGGCAAGCTTCGTCATATAGGTCTTGGTTTTGACCAGGTAACGTTGTTGACTTAGCGCGGTTTTGACGGGTCCATGCCGTGGCAATAGTCTCTCTCCTAGTCATCACGTCTCTTCTTCCTTCTCATCCAAACCTTGGTTGACATTTTATCCAACACCTGGCTCGCGCCTGCCACATTTCCGGACAGTGCCATCGAGGACCGGGCAGCAGCATCGGCGGCAGCGGCCGGTGAGACCGTGAGAGAAGTGCAACAACGAGCGGACAAAGGCGAGCAGCCGAGCGGTCGAGGTTCCGTCAGGGGCGAAGCACCGCGCACCCCATGCCTCCGACGCCCCGCTCGTACCCCGAGCTCCTGCTCCGCCAACGTGCGTGTGTGCTGCTACACGTCGTCGTGCTCACCATGTGACCTCTCCACAAGCCGTGGCGGCGCCACCGGCACCATAGCCGGCGCGGAGGGAAACCTTGGGAGGCGTCCTTGTCCCTCTCATCGTGCTCGTGCTCGGGGCGCGACGCAACCAACCCGAGTTGATGTCGTCCTCGTGCTCGGCACCATGAGCACGTAAAGCTCCCGCTCACTGAGCGTGCCGTCGCCATCGTGGTCGCCATCGAATGAGACGATCCGCTCGGGCCTGAACGATGTGTCGCAGTCGTCGCTACCCGCCTCGCTCGCGCTCGGCCTGAACGAAGGAGGGGCACTGTGGCTTGTTTGTTTGCTCCAATGGAGAGGCGCCCGTGCCCGCATGCATGCACGGAATGCTGTTGCCATTGCTACGGCAGCGAAATCCTGCCTTTGCCTTGGCCGCCGACCCGTGAGGAGAAAGTGAGTAAATAGCATAAAACTACTATTTTACAGATTAGGGTTCCAAAAAACTATCGATTTTTAATTTTTTGCTGATAACTAACAAGCCAAGGGGTTGGCTGTTTCAAAAACTCTATTCACAGAGTGTTTTAAAATTGATCGCGATTATGACAGTTGGGACCCGCATGTAAGAGAACCGTTTGTTTGACTGTTACCTTACATGTATGGCCCACATGTCAGTATCTGTAGGTTTTAAAAAAAGCAATCGGGTCCCTATAGTTTTTTTTAAAAGCAATCGGGTCCTTGCTCGCGCCTCGAGAGGAGCGCGCCCGCCGCCGTGTCTGCCGGCCAGCAGCCGCCGTGACGAGCGCGCCGGCCAGAAGCCCTGGCGCCACTGCGGAAATCTCTCCCGTCGCCCGTCGCCCGTCGAATATGCGCTGCCGCGGAGCTCCCCTCCAGCGTGTGTGGCGGCCGCGGCTTCCTCCTACCGGCGAGCTGCCCCTGCAGCCGCCGTGAGCTCCCCCGCCGCACGAACTCTCTCACTCTCCCTCTTTCCTGGGCGCGGCGACCCGTGATCCTGGCCATGGCGCAAGGATGGCGGCAGCCCTTGCCGACGCGGACCGTCGAGTCCCTTCCCCTGGCCATGGCGCGCAGTTGGTGGAGGCCGCCGCCGCGCCCTCCCCCCCTCGCCTGTGTGCGCCGACAACCACGCCCTGCCTCGCCTGCGCCGGCAGCCACCATGAGCTCCGACGAGCACCTCCCACCCACGACCACGGTGAGGCTGGGGAGGGGAGGGATGAAGAAGAAAGAGAAGAGGGAAAGAGAAGAGGAAGACGAAACTGACATGTGGGCCCCACATGTCAGTTAACGGTCAACACACGGTCAAATAGACGGAATGTTTAGGTGCGGGCCCGACCTGTCATAAACATGTTTAATTTTTAAACAACAGTCATTTGGGTTTTTTTTTAAACAGCCGACCCCCGAGTTAGTAGTTATCAGCGAAAAATAAAAAATTGGTAGTTTTTTGGAACCCTTGGCTGTAAACTAGTAGTTTTATGCTATTTACTCGGAGAAAGTGGAATTTTCCCAAAAAAAACCTGACCGTGATTTCAAAGCAATTATGAAGCACATCCGGTTGTTCTCCACGTGCAATCAATTGGCAAACGTTAAGCTTGTGATTATTTTTCTTGCTTGCCTCCGTCACAATCTTGTCCAACGTTTATACATGTCATAGGATGACACACACAAATACTCCCTGCTTGAAGATTCTTTTTGCTTTGTCCCCTGACAAATGAATACGAAGAAATTATATTCTTTTAGCAAGCAACATAGTCTCGATTTTGTTATGCACACTGCACATATCATGCGTTGGTTGATACTATTTCATCTTAATCCGTTTACACATAAAAAATAGTCTATTGAAATTGTGATCTTGGGCCAACTTAATTTTTTGTGCAGTTCAGTCAACATGCATGAAGATGCGGTACCTGATGTCGATGCGGAGTGGAGAAACGACTTGAGTAGGGCTAGTGACCGGCAATCATGTGGCTCGCACCAAAGACCAAAGCGCGCGTTGGTCCTGCACTTGGTTCAAACTTCGGCGGATGTGCTTTGCTGTCCCTTCCATGGCGTGCACTCGCGGCAGAACCCTTCCACTTCCATGGTAGACAGCGTCTCTGCATGCAGCCCGGCCTACCGCACCGGTCAGAACCAAAACCAGCAATGGAGCCATCGAGGAAAGCTCGCTGCTAGCACACACGAACATGCATGATATATCACCTTTTTCTTCTTGACGAAACCAAGACGAGAGCGCCATTATTGCCCCGCCCGGGCGCGCGCGCACACACACACATGGGCGGTGGCTACTTGTGCAGGGCTCCGGATCGAACGTACGCCTACTGGCCAGATATGAACAGGGGATGCGCCGTGTCGCCGTCGCACGATCGCACACCGGCGGTCAGGCGCTTGGGCTGCTTCGCCTTCCGCGAGCCGCGTGTGCTTCTCTGGTCGCTTCTCGGGTTTTCTCTCGCCGGGCCGGAGATGGCGGTGGGGGAGGGGAGTCCGTTTCCTGCTGGGGCGCGTCCTGTGATGCCGCATGCATGTTTGTGCTTGTGCGTGCGTGTGACACTGTCGATCAGCTTGTGTGCCGCCTCGGCGTGTTCCGCTTGGCATTTGATCCACGCGAGAAAATTACGCGGAAAAGTCTCCCTTCAGTTGAAGCGACCGTCCGATCATCCTTTGATCGTGCGGCGCGCGGCAACCTCCCAACATACTACACACGGTGCTTGCCATGTGGGATGTGGTGCAAAGAAGGGTGCGAGGCCCAACGACAGATATGGGACGAGTTTGTAATCTAGGTTTTTGTTCGGTTCTCCTCTAATTAAGCAACCAGCCAAATCTCTTCTTCTCGACCAATGAAAATGACTAATCTGTTGGCTCGTTTGAAAAAACAATGAATTAATTCCAGTACTATCGTAAGAAAAACTTGGTGTCCCTTGCAAAAAAAAAAAAGCTTGGTGTATGCCCAGTTTGTAGATTAGAACATCTACAACCGAGCGCCCCAAGCTAATCAAGTGGATGGCCTGGTTAGTGTTCAGTCACAAAATCGTGACCCGGCCGGTCTCCCCAAACCGGCCGCGGACGTCCGGGCTGATCGGCATCACTAAATCCCAGTCCAAATATGGCGTGGGCATGGGGAGACCCGGACACGCCCGGTCACGTCCGCCACATCAGATCAGCCCACCCTGGCCCATGCGGACCCCACAAATATCCTCACTCCGGGGGAACCATAGAACGCAGTCAAAGCTCACTCCACTCCACTCTTCGTCTCCTTCTCTCCCATCCCTCCCCTTCGGATCCATGTCGAGCTCGGGCATCAGCTCATCATTCGACGGCGGATCCTACAACAACATTGACTACGAGTCGTTGCTACGTGAGGCGGAGGCGGACGACGTGGAGGAGCTCATCGTCCACATCCCGTTGCATCAGTCATGGCTGGACCATGGCGGAAGCAGAAGCTCTGACTCCACGCCATCCTTGTCGCTCAGCAACGCAGTGCGGACAATGACGTCTGCCCATCGCGTTCGCACAACTTCGGCGCTCCTCCTGATGTACACCCCCCCCCCCCCCCCGCGCGCAGCCGCCCTTCTCTACCCGCTCTGGATAGGCCAGGGAGAATGTCGTGGCGGCAGATGCGATGTCCTCATGTCGGTCCCATGTGTGTGCTCTGGTCGATCTGGAGGACTAGCTCCTCGTGTCGGTCTTCGCTACTTGCTTAGCACGACGGCTCCACCGCAAAAACACCAAAGCACCCGGCTCGCCATCGAGCAGTTGTAGCGTGAGGCGTAGGTAGATGCGGCGTCCAGGGCCAAGGCCGCCGACTGGCGAAGCAGCAGGCGTGCGCGGTCTTGATAATGGTCGGCTTCATCTCGTCCTCCGACGGCTCCGACGATGACGATGCTTGCGTCACCGATGCCTACATGAAGGGCTACAGTTGCACCGGTAACCGCAAGAGCAAGGAACCGACACAGAAATGGTGATGTCCAGACACCTCTCTGTCGCCGTTTAAATTTCTAGTTAATCTAGTTTTTATATATGTTGCCCGTGATGAACTAGCATTGTTGGATCAATGACTGCTTATATGCTTGTATGTTTTTTTTATAACTGTGTTCATCTATTTTAAAAAAAATTGCGAGTGAAATTTGTATTACTCAACGACCAAGAACATTACAATCAGTTGCTGCTAGTTCTACCACAACAGAGGGACCAGATCCTAGCCAAGTCATTGTTCTTCCCTCTATGTGTGCAAAATTTGCCAAGCTATCACTGACCTTATTAACATGGCGGCTAACATGAGTAATACAACATTCACGAGGTGACATGAGATATCTAATCTCCTTAACTAAGGAAGCATAAATCGACCTATC
The DNA here is from genome assembly GCF_018294505.1 of Triticum aestivum. Taxonomy (NCBI): domain Eukaryota; kingdom Viridiplantae; phylum Streptophyta; class Magnoliopsida; order Poales; family Poaceae; genus Triticum; species Triticum aestivum. Next base: position 696,287,146 of record NC_057803.1, read on the forward strand.
TTGTTCTCGTCCTTTGATCATCTTGACTGCCACTAGTGAGTCCATCTCAATGATGACCGGAAGGTCGCTTCTCTGGGTCGCTAGGAATAAGCCTTCCATGCACGCGCCTAGCTCTGCCTTGAGAGCTTCTCGGCACGAGAAGAAGGTCCTGCAAAGCAGAAAATATAATGGTTCCCTGAGAATCACGCAGGACCATGCCATCTCCTACGTTCTCCGCAATAGGATCCATCCGAGTTAAGTTTCACCCAACCATCAGGAGGGGCGCCCAAGAGGCCGAGGGTTCCACCCAAGGAAGGTCCGAGGTGGTATACAAGGAATATAGTTTCTGCCACATGATATGTCTATTTTCTACCCTAGGCTCCCCATAAACAAAGGTCACCCTCCACTGAGGTGCATCCGCCTGCATACGAACTGCAATATCAATATAACTCTCGTCCCTATCCAAGATATCCACCAGACAATTTTCATGCCAATATAGTGCAAGGTCACCACTGAGTCCATTGCTATCAACACATTCAAAGCCCTTCAGGCCTAGGCGACCTCTCAACCTCTTCATCCTTTCTTCCTTCTGGCTAGTTTCACACAAGAAGACCAACATGGGGGAATGCGACTGAACAAGCGTCGCTAACTCACGAACTATACGGGAATTCCCCCCTCCCCGGCAGTTCCAACTCATTAGATTCATTGATCTCGGCGGCGCTCCACCAGGGAGGCCGCCACAGACGTTCCATTCTTTTGATTATTCTGCTGTACAACTGATGTATTGCCATTGCCCGTCTTAGACCTCTTGGGGTCCTGTTTCAGCGGCGGACTGGGTGGAACAGACCCTTTCCCCGTCAAGGTTAGAGCAGCTGGAGGGGCAACTTGTGCAACTAGCTCCTTAGCATCTACCCCCCTCTTCCTATTTGAATCAATGACATCTGCATTTACACCTTTACCAATACGTTTGTCCAAGTCCATATCAGCAGCCGTACTAGCATTCACCAGGGGATCAGTAGCCTTATCATCCTGGTTTTGGCCACCTCCCCTAGCTCCTCCCCTCATGCTCCAGGAAGCCCTCAGTTTTTAAAGATTAATGGAGCCGGAGCATGAACACCATCCCCATGCTCCATATATAGGTGCCCAATTATACCACAAACGGCACACTAATCCGGAAGACGTTCATATTTTACCCTGAAAATCTTCCTCTTTTGCTTCTTGACACTAGATACATGATTCTTCGGTGGCAATCTAACATCCAGGGGTAACCCTAGCTCTATAAAAATTCCCAGCATAATCACCCGGGTCATCATAATCCTCACATACCTCACCAACTTTCCCTGCCAATGGCTTTACCAGGGGTCCGTATCCATCCGGCAGGTTGTGGATCTGAATCCAAATCTTGAAGGAGTTGAGGTCAATAAAAGATGGTTTTGTGAAACCATCATATACAGCGAGAACCACCGGCTGTCCCCTGAAGGACCACGGCCCTCCCTCCATCACTTTAGTCCAATCTCCCAAACATGAGAATTGCATTGTGTACAGATTATCCCCCAATGATCTGAATTTGACAGTTTGCGCAAGATCCCATGTGTTCCTCATGTTCTTATAGAACCAGAAATCACCATACTCTTTTGAGGTATGCACCTTGCCAATCGCGAGCCATCGAGGGCCAGCGTCCAGATCCGGCATCGCATCCTCGAAGATCAAATCATCGAACCCATTTTCCTCTATCCCAATTTCAGCCATCAAAGTCTCCAGCTCATTTTCCTCCGGCGATCGTGACGACGACGGAGCCGGCATCTTCAACCCTAGGACAGCCCCGGGGGGGTGCCCGGCCTCCAAAACCCTAGCCCTCAGTCCCACCAAGGCCGGGAAGCGACGCAAGGTCGCCCCGCGATCGGCCCAATCGAAGAGGGGAGGGGAGCGATGATGATGTGGATCTCAACGGCGGCGCAGTCGCCGAGAGGAGGGAGCCCTAACGAGAGGGGAACGTTATGGTGGTGGCCTCACCAGTCCACCATCATACTGTGTTCATCTATTTTCATGTGATTATCGACATAGATAGTTTCTCATGTTGCATGGATAACATGGTTTTTGTGGGGTTGAAGTTGAGGTAGATAGATTCTCATGTAGCATCGATAACAAGGCTGACCGGTCACTATTCTCGGACACCTCTGGAAATGTACAAGGGCTGGATTTGATTTGCCATATCAAGTTGTAGATGCTCTTATTAACAGTAAAACAAGCCAATTCCTTTTGCTTTTCAAACGTGTTTTGCCGCTTTCTTACTGGACGAAGCAAAATTTCCTTCCTAGTTCCTAGCACAAGCGTTCCTGGTCGAAACACGCGTTGCCCCAAAATTGGTCAGCCAAGGCAAACAAGAAAAAAAAAGGCTTTTGAACTGTGCAATCTGGAGTCGACGAGAATCCCGTCGGCCACACGGCACACCCGGAGACATCAAACCAAACCGGGACCCACTGCCATCGCAAAGTACTCCTATCAATCAAATTGACAAAAAGGGATCGCAAACATTTGCAGTTTCGAATGATCAAAGAACAACCACGTCAAATGTGGTAAGCAATTCAAACGATCCAAAAAAATAATCAAATGTTACATGTTCACAATTACTCGGAACCTACATTTCAGCCCTTTCGGCGCAATTAAATGTGGTAAGCAAATAGGTTTGGTTTGCGCCGAAAGGACAAGGAAATGGGCAGACGAGTCTTTGCAGCAAATTAAGTAAGCAGATGAGATATGTTTGCAACATTGCAAACCAAACGAATGGGCAGACGCATCTTTGCAGCTACGGTAACCAATCACGTGTTCTTTTTTTACAGCGAATCAAAAGTTGCCTTTCACTCACTACGAGCTTACAGAATCTAATCTAAAAGGACAAGGAAATCAACTACTAGTACTAGCGCGCGAGGAACGGCAGGCGGTGGCGGTTGCGCGCTGGCCTGGCCTAGGCGCGCTCCCCGCGGATGCGGCGGGCGAGCTGGATGTCCTTGGGCATGATGGTGACGCGCTTGGCGTGGATGGCGCACAGGTTGGTGTCCTCGAACAGCCCCACCAGGTACGCCTCGGCCGCCTCCTGGAGGGCCAGCACGGCGTGGGACTGGAAGCGGAGGTCCGTCTTGAAGTCCTGCGCGATCTCCCTCACCAGGCGCTGGAACGGCAGCTTGCGGATCAGCAGCTCCGTGCTCTTCTGGTACTTGCGGATCTCCCGGAGCGCCACGGTACCGGGCCTGTAGCGGTGGGGCTTCTTCACTCCGCCGGTCGTCGGCGCCGACTTCCTCGCCGCCTGATGAGCACACAACGGCGATTCAAACCCAAAACGTCAGCACGCAAATCTCGAATCAACAAGGATGAATGAACAGATCGAAATCGAAACGAGACGCACCTTGGTGGCGAGCTGTTTGCGGGGGGCCTTGCCACCGGTGGACTTGCGGGCGGTCTGCTTCGTACGGGCCATGGCCTCCTCGGCGACTTCCAAAAGAGGCTTCCTTCCAAAACTGGAAGGCGACGAAGTGGGTCGTTGGAGCAGGATAAAGCGGGGCGGGGGCTTTATAGGTGGGGGTGGGCCGAGGCGGTTTCTTGTCACAGCACTGCCGTTTGGGAAAAGGAATCAATCGGATTGCGCGCAGATCCGACGGCTGCAGTCCGCGTGGAGGAAGCACGCGATCCGCGTGCTCGGCGCTGAATGGTGGCGAGGCGGGGCGGATCGGTGACGTGGCTCTCTGAGTCGGGCCGTGGTGGCCGTGCGTCCGTTCCATCATTATTATATGCGCGCGTGCCCCGGCCGATTGGCCGTCTCGGAAGTCACGACAGTCCGTTTGAGCTTTGGCCTTTTTATTTTTTGAGGGGAGCTTTGGCTTTTTTATAGCAGTGCCACTATGCACACGAGAGTGCGTGCGTGCGTGCACCATTTTTGGACGACAATGCAATCAAAGCCGCCCATGCATTGCAACTTGAGATCAACGCTGGGTGTGGCATCGTGCACAGAGTGTCATGTTGTGGACGGCTTATCCCATCTCGATTGTAACCTTCTGATTTTGAAATACAACTCCCGTATTACGTACTCGGAAAGATCAAAATAAATAGAACAGTTTCGTTTCTTCTTTGAGCAACCATTTGACGTTTGTTCAGCTCAACAACATGCCATTCGCAGCGGTGGTTCATGTTTAACGCCTAGCTCTGCGTGCAGACGTTTTCTATACGGACCCGCAAACCGCCTAAATTAATCTAGACCATACTCACCAAGGAAGACATTCAACACGAGCCCGTATATGTCCGCGGGCTGTCCGAACGCGATTTCTCCTGCAAACCGAAGACAATAGCGGAGGAGCTTTGCGGGAGTTCGGACATGCGAAACGTACGAGTCCGGCACCCTGGTCCACCCCCTCGCCAAACCCCGTGACTTCATCTTCCCCATTTTCTCTCTTTTCTCTGTTGCCTTTGCCGCCGCTTCGCCACCCCTGTCACCACGCCACACCCCTACCGGAATTCTATGTCTCCGGCACCTCCAGCGCTCCGGCAGGGCTCCACTCTGCTTCTCATCCGTCCCTGTTCAACTCCTGTCCTCCAACCACCCTGTAGGTACCATCAGTTATTGCTATTCTCACCATGCCCGACAATTGTTCGATGGACCGCCGGAGCTAAAAACAGTTGTCCCTTCTTCTTTCTACCAATGGATTCTAATTTGGAGTAGATATACGAGCAGTATGTTGTTTGACGGCTTGTCGGACGAGGAGGAGTACTTCCGAAGAGATGGTGATGATGTGGGTTGTCGTTGAAGACGCGGAGCATGCGGAGGAGCATGTTCTCAATTTCAAGGGCTCGATCAAGGGTCATCAAGTGCTCAACCGTAGTAGGGTGCACGCCCATTTGGCACTGATGACAGACTACTATGCCCCCGATGCACTATTCACTAACCATTTTCGTCGGCATTTTTCGGATACATGAGACTGCCTTCAATCGTTTGTACCATGGCGTCCGGTCGTGCGATGACTACTTCATCCTGAAAAATGATGACGTGGGAACGATCGGCTTCTGGCTGCACTCCGGATGCTTGCATATGGGACGACCACATTCGTGGGACGAGTACCTACAGATGTCTAAGAGCACATGCGGAGATGACATGGTTAGGTTTGCAACTGCCATTGTCGAGGTGTTCGGATGGCAGACACCAAGAGGCTCTTGGAAATCTTAGAAGTCCGGATGGCAGACACCAAAGAGGCTGGCCAAGTTTGCTTGGATCTCTTGACTGCATGCATTGGAAATGAAAGAACCGCCCGAAGATTTTACAAGGGCAATATCAGGATCATGTTAAGAAGGCCACCATCATGTGATGAAGTTGCATCGCATGATCTTTGGATTTGGCATGCTTTTTCTGGCATATGCCCGGGTCTCACAATGACATCAATGTGTTGCGACGATCACCGTTGTTTGCAAGGCTAGCTGAAAGAAAAGCTTCTCCTTGCCATTATACTGTCAATGGACATGAGTATAACATGGACTACTATCTGGTTGACAGTATCTATCCTCCATGGGCTACCTTTGTTAGCACCATCTCGAACCCAGTTGGCCATAAAAAGGCTCACTTTGACCAAAGGCAAGAAGCAGTTAGAAAGAATGTCAAGAGGGCATTTGGAGTTCTACAGGCCCATTTTCCAGTCGTTCGTGGACCTGCTAAACAATGGTGTAGGTGTGAAAAACGGCAGACCTCGGGGTAGGGGGTCCGGAGCTGTGGATCTCTGAAGAATGGTAACATGGAAGAGGGAGACGATGTTTACCCAGGTTCGGGCCCTCTTGATGGAGGTGAAAGTATCGAATAAAGAGTTGATCTACCTCGAGATCGTAAGTTGTGGTCTAACTCTAGGGCTAGGTGAATGGTATTGTGTTGATGTCCCGTCTACGGGCTAAACCCTACGGCTTATATACACACACCGGGTAGGGTATCTATGGTTACAAGGTTGGCATCTAGGCATAAGGCGACAGGAGTAGTCTTGGAGTACACGGCAAGTCTTCGGTAGGCGGGGTCTTTGTTTTTCCCTCCCGCATACGGCTTCTGGAGTCTTCCATTGATCATGAATGAGGGACCGCTGGCCCAATCCGAGGAGCATGGGCCATCTAGGTTAGCACCCCCTAGTTAGGGACACCGTTACTAGCCCCCAAACTGGTCTTCTATGTCGAGGACGACTTCTTGATACAGATGACCTCAGATCCGGAGTGCTTGGCTTGACAGACGAGTTCCCTTTTAAAACTTCCAAACCACCTTTGTGTGTGTGTGTGTGTGGGGGGGTGCTCCCACACATGATCCAGCCGAACTCATATTTTGTCCGAAGAGATCAAGCAAGCAAGCCTCGAAGGCCAACCTGCAATACGCGGATAGGCTCACCTAGCCTGACAAATCTATCAAGCGGTTCACAACACGATGGATCGTGCAATCACCGCTCCCCCTAAATGGCGGCCCGAGGCAGCAATTTTACTGGCAGCTGATAACCCACAAGTATAGGGGATCGCAATAGTTTTCGAGGGTAGAGTATTCAACCCAAATTTATAGATTCGACACAAGGGGAGCCAAAGAATATTTGTAAGTATAACAGTTGATTTGTCAATTCAACACACCTGGAGATTAAATATCTGCATCAAAGTGATCAGTAGCACAGTAGTATGATAGTTTGATAGCAGTGGTAACGGTAACAACAGTAACAGTTTTGTAGCAGTTGTAACAGTAGCAATAATGATAGTAACTTAGCAAGAAGAATATATGGAAAACTCGTAGGCATTGGTTCGGTGTATTCGTTGGATGATATTCATCATATAATAGTCATAACCTAGGGCAACACATAACTAGCTCCAGTTCATAAATATAATCTAGGCATGTATCCCGTAAATAGTCACACGTGCTTATGGAAAAGAACTTGCATGACATCTTTTGTCCTACCCTCCCGTGGCAGCGAGGTCCGTAAGGAAACTAATGGATATTAAGGCCTCCTTTTAATAGAGAACCGAAACAAAGCATTAACACATGGTAAATACATGAACTCCTCAAACTACGTTCGTCACCGGAAAGGATCCCGACTATTGTCACTCCAGGGTTTACGGATCATAACACATAATAGGTGAATACGACTTGCAAGCTCAGATCTAGAACATAGATATAATGGTGAAAACATAAACGGTTCAGATCTGAAATCATGACACCCAGGCCCAAAGTGACAAGCATTAAGCAGGGCAAAGTGAAAACCAACTCGATTACATGATGAATCTCATCCAACTCCTCACCGATCAACGAGCCTACGAAGGAATTACTCACTCCCGGTGGGGAGCATCATAGAATTGGTGATGAAGGAGGGTTGGTGATGACGAAGACTGAAGATTCCCCTCTCTGAAGCCCCGAACGGGCTCCAGATCTGGCCTCCCGATGAAGAACATGAGGTGGCGACAGCTCCGTATCATGAAACACGATGAAACTTCCTCTCCTGTTTTTTTCTCTGAGAATAGGAATTTATAGTGCTGGAATTAGGGTCTGCTGAGCCCCGAGGGCCCCACAACCCACCAGGATGCGCCTGGAGGGGGTGGCGCACCCTGGTGTCTTGTGGTCATCTAGGGGGCCCCTCCGGTGGTTCTTGGTTCCAGTATTTTTTTATTCTGAAATAATTCTCCAAAAAGTTTCGTCCAAACCTGTGAACTTTTATTTCTACACAAAAACAACACCATTGTAGTTCTGCTAAAAATAGCATCAGTCCGGGTTAGTTTCATTCAAATCATGCAAATTAGAGTCCAAGACAAGAGCAAAAGCATTAGGAAAAGTAGATACGACGGAGATGTATCAACTCCCCCCAGCTTAAAACCTTTATTTGTCCTCAAGCAATTCAGTTGACAAACTGAAAGTGATAAATAAATACTTTTACAAACTCTTTTGTTCTTGTCTACATAAATAAGCTTATGTAGCACACAAGTTTTCAGCAAAGATCATGACTAACCATGTCAATGACAACTCTTAGAAATTATATTAACTCATATCAATAGCATAATCAACTAGAGAGCAACAATAAGATATATCAAATGCCAACACTTTGTCAAAACAATCATGATATAATATGACAACAGTTGTATCTTGCTAGTCCTTTTTGAGACCGTAAAATATAAATGCAAAGCACCTCCAAAGTTCAAGCAGCGACTAAATATTGAATTCATGGTAGAAGAGATCCAGTCATGATGCATCCAACATTAACTAAACACAACGCATGAGGACGACAATAGTGCTCTCAGGTCTGACGCTTGTTTGAGAAGGTGATGACTCAACATAAAATTAAATAGATAGTCCTACGCAGAGAGAATGAGGTATTTGCAAAGGTGCCAGAGCTCAAAGCTTAAAACAGAGAAAAATATAATTTTGGGAGGTACACCCTTCTTGTCAACATTACAATCAAGAGTTATCAATATCCTCCATGCTAAAAAAATTGTGGCGGTTCCCAAGCGATAAAAGTAAAGGTTTATTCTCCCTCCACCAATAAACACACTCCACGGCTAGCCGAATTTGCGGGTGCTGTCCATACCAACAACAGTCCTAGGGGAGTTTTGTTTATTATTTGCAATTTTGTTGATTTCGGGACTGGGCATCCCTATTACCAGCCCCTCTCGTGCAAGGGCGAGTGAATAAACACTCATCATGAGAATAACTCGCTCAGCATTGAAGATATGTTGACCGCCCCCTGTCGCTCCATGAGCGGTCCAGGCACACAAAACATATGTTCATTTAAAATTTTAGAGGTGGCACATGCAAATTATTTGGAACGGCGGGGTAATACCGCATATAGGTAGATATAGTGGACTCGTGTGGAATAAACTTTGGTTGAAGGATTTTGATGGACAAGCAGTATTTCCGCTTAGTACCGGCGAAGGCTAGCAGATTGGTTGAGAAGCGGCCAGCTAGAGAGCGAAAACGGTCATGAACATGTGTTATGCATAATCAATATTGAATATTAGTATGAGTAGGATATGAACACCATGAACATAAAAATCGTAAAGACTATGTTGGTTTTGATTCAACTACATGTGTGAACCTGTGCCAAGTCGAGCCACTTGAAACATTCAGAGAAGGATACCATATCATCATACTACATCACAATCTACATCTATTCTACATCTACTAATAAAGCAAGACAATTTTTTCATCCATTCACCATCAAAAATAATACTTTTCTATTCGAGGTGGTACTAAATCATTATGCGTTTGTTTGGTAGAAAAAAAAATTCTTACATGGGCCGTGCACTATGGCCCAGCAAAGCAAGCCCCCTTATTTTTCTGCCCACGCAGCTGGAAAAATTCTATTTTACGCAGTGGGCGATAAATAGTCGGAGTTTCACACAGCACAACCTATAATGGGCTGGCCCATTTTTCTTTATTTCTGTGGTTTACTTCTATTTTTATTCTCCTTCCCCTACCTCCTTTTCCCTTATAATATTATTTTCTTCTAGAATTTATTTCATAAATTAAAATTCTCAATAAACATTCAGAGTTAAAGAAAACAAATTTTTGAAAATGTTAAGAATTCCAAAATTTTGTTGCTATTTTGAAAAATATTCAAAACTTGCAAAAAGTTTCCCATTGTCTCAAAAAACATTTATTGTTTTTCAAAATTGTTCGAGATTTCTAAAAAGAAAATGGCATTTCAGGAAAATGCTATAGATTTGAAAAATATTCCCGTTTTAGTGAAATTTTCACAGTTAGAAATAATGTTTGTGTATGAAATATACACATTTTCTAAAAATATTATGAATTTTCAATACATGTTCTAATTTTAAAAAATATTCACAAATTCAAATAATGTTCATATTTTTATAGAAAAAGTTGGTGCTTTCAGAAAATATTTGTGAATTTTATAAGATGTCCCCTTTCATATTTTGTTCGTGTTTTTCCAAAAGTGTACATAATGTTCAAAAAAAAAACTATTCAGGATTTGAAAAACATTTCATGTTTCCTAGAATGTTCAGAAACTTCATACCTTAAAATCCCCTTTAGTGAAAGGATTGAAAAGAAAAGTAGATTAAATAACTCATGGGCCTTCTCTGGCGTACGATGACGTAACAAAACTCTTAAATGTCCTCCATCAATGAATGAAAAAATAGTGGATTGATTCATTCACACGCGGTGAAACTGAGAAGCTAAATGTTCCTTTTTCGTGTGCACACATGGTTTTGGTTGCGCATATAATTCTCACTTACTTTAAATGCATACTATTTTATCTCCCGTTGCAACGCACGGGCATATGTGCTAGTCATTTAATGCATGTTGACATCCAAAATAAATCATTATCCACTCGTAGCTACTTAAGCATGGCATGAACAACTATAATACCTAATTATCACTGCAAACATGTCTGATCATAATATGTTGAATCATGGATACTAGGTTAAACATACTTACAAAAACAAAAACAAGTTGAGTTCATACCCGTTTCTCTCTGCCACAGTCACTTCATCAAATATCATCATTATTGCCTTTCACTTGCACGGCCGAATGATATGAAAATAATAATAGTGCAAGAATGTTGTGGACCAAGCTGGAATCTGCAAACATTTTATTCAAAATGAGAAGACAAGGTAATATGGACCCTTTGTTAAATCAACAGTAATGCGTATAAGAGCCACTCAACATTTTTATCGTGGTCTTCTCCTTGGTACGAGTCAATAAAAAGAAAACAATTTTAGAGAAACACATTGAAATATTTTTAGATTTTTAGTTTTTCTTGAGGAACACAAATTAAAGAAGAAAAAACAAAAAAAGAAAAACTATTTACGCGGGAAAGCTCCCAACAAGCAAAAGAAGGATCAAGAAATCTTTTGGGGTTTTCTTTTAATACTTACAACTAATTAAACTAAAAAGAAAAACCGAAAAGAAGCAGGAAATATTATTGGATTTTCTCAAAGTTTTTCAAACACACAAGAAGAAAGCGAGAAAATAAATCTACCATGAATAATATAATGAAAAAGTGTGACACCGACAACTAGAATGAAATGTGTGAACATTAATATAATATCGGTGAAAATATGTACTCCCCCAAGCTTAGACTTTTGGCCTAGCTTGGTAATCACCAGCCAAAGTAGCGATTTGGTCCCATGTAGAAGTGATGTGGTGGCAGTACCTGAGCGTCCCACTCCTCATGTTGATATCAATTGATGGGCATCTCCATAGCCCGTTGGTTATCCGCGTCGATGCGAGACTTTCTTACTTTTTGTCTTCTCTATATTTACCCCTATCATCAAACTTTATTCCACCTGTAGTGCTATATCCATGACTTACGCTCATATATTGCGTGAGGGTTGAAAAAGCTGAAGCGCATTAAAAAGTATGAACCAATTGCTTGGCTGACACCGGGATAGTACATGATTTATACTTTGTGTTAGGAGGATAGAGCATGACAAGACTATATGATTTTGTAGGGATAACGTTCTTTAGCATTGATATTTTGAAATACATGATTGTTTGTTGGGATGCCTGAGTATTGATGTATTTATGTCAAATTATAGACTATTGCTTTGAATCACTTATGTCTTAATATTCACGCCATGACTAGATATATGATCAAGTTTATGCTAGGTAGCATTCCACATCAAAAATTATCTTTTTTATCATTTACCTACTTGAGGACGAGCAGATTAAGCTTGGGGATGTTGATACATTTCTGTCGTATCTATAATTTTTTTATTGTTTCATGCCAATATTATTCAACTTTTACATAGTTTTGGCAACTTTTTATATGATTTATTTGGACTAACTTACTTACCCAGTGCCCAGTGCCAGTTCTTGTTTCTTGCATGTTTTTATATCACAGAAAATCCATATCAAACGAAGTCCAAATGTGATGAAACTCTACGTAGAATTATTTTAGAATATTTGTGAATTTTAGGAGGTGGAATCAACGTAAACGGAGGCCCGAGGCCACCACAACCTACCAGGGCACGCCACCAGGCCCAGGCGCGCCCTGGTGTATCGTGCCCTCCTCGAACATCGGTTGGGGCTATACTTCAGGCGCAAGGAAGCTTATATCTAGAAAAAACCGTGTAGAAATTTCAGCGCAATCGGAGTTACGGATCTCCGGGAATTTAAAAACCGTGAAGGGCCAGATCTGGGGAGCGCGAAATAGAAGATAATAGAGAGGGAGATCCAAACTTGGAGGGGCTCCCGCCTCATACGTCTCCAACGTATCTATAATTTATGAAGTATTCATGCTATTATATTATCTGTTTTGGATGTTTAATGGGCTTTTTTATATACTTTTATATTATTTTTGGGACTAACCTATTAACCGGAGGCCCATCCCAAATTGTTGTTTTCTTGCCTATTTCAGTGTTTCGAAGAAAAGGAATATCAAACGGAGTCCAAACGGAGTCCAAACGGAATGAAACCTTCGGGAGAGTTATTTTTGGAACGGAAGCAATCCAGGAGACTTGGAGTAGACGTAAGGGAAGCAACGAGGAAGCCACGAGGCAGGGAGATGCGCCCTACCCCCTTGGGCGCACCCCCCACCCTCGTGGGCCCCTCGTGGCTCCCTTGACCGACTTCTTTCACCCTTATATATCCATATACCCCTAAAACCTCCGAGAGCACAATAGATTGGGAGTTCCGCCGCCGCAAGCCTCTGTAGCCACCAAAAACCAATCGGGGCCCTATTCTGGCACCCTGCCGGAGGGGGGATCCCTCATCGGTGGCCATCTTCATCATCCCGGCACTCTCCATGACGAGGAGGGAGTAGTTCACCCTCGGGGCTGAGGGTATGTACCAGTAGCTATGTGTTTGATCTCTCCCTCTCTCTCTCATGTTCTTGATTTGGCACGATCTTGATGTATCGCGAGCTTTGCTATTATAGTTGGATCTTATGATGTTTCTCCCCCTCTACTCTCTTGTAATGGATTGAGTTTTCCCTTTGAAGTTATCTTAACGGATTGAGTCTTTAAGGATTTGAGAACACTTCATGTATGTCTTGCCGTGCTTATCTGTGCTGACAATGGGATATTCACATGATCTACTTGATGTATGTTTTGGTGATCAACTTGCGGGTTCAGTGACCTTGTGAACTTATGCATAGGGGTTGGCACACGTTTTCGTCTGGACTCTCCGGTAGAAACTTTGGGGCACTCTTTGAAGTACTTTGTGTTGGTTGAATAGATGAATCTGAGATTGTGTGATGCATATCATATAATCATGCCCACGGATACTTGAGGTGACATTGGAGTATCTAGGTGACATTAGGGTTTTTGTTGATCTGTGTCTTAAGGTGTTATTCTAGTACAAACTCTATGATAGATTGAACGGAAAGAATAGTTTCGTGTTATTTTACTACAGACTCTTGAATAGATCGATCAGAAAGGATAACTTTGAGGTGGTTTCGTACCCTACAATAATCTCTTCGTTTGTTCTTCGCTATTAGTGACTTTGGAGTGACTCTTTGTTGCATGTTGAGGGATAGTTATATGATCCATTTATCTTATTATTGTTGAGAGAACTTGCACTAGTGAAAGTATGAACCTTAGGCCTTGTTTCCTAGCATTGCAATACCGTTTACGCTCACATTTATTATTAGCTACCTTGCTGTTTTTATAATTTCAGATTACAAAAACCTATATCTACCATCCATATTTCACTTGTATCACCATCTCTTCGCCGAACTAGTGCACATATACAATTTACCATTGTATTGGGTGTGTTGGGGACACAAGAGACTCTTTGTTATTCGGTTGCAGGGTTGTTTGAGAGAGACCATCTTCATCCTATGCCTCGCATGGATTGATAAACCTTAGGTCATCCACTTGAGGGGAATTTTCTACTGTACTACAAACCTCTGCACTTGGAGGCCCAACAACGTCTATAAGGAGAAGGTTGCGTAGTAAACATCAAGCTCTTTTCTGGCGCCATTGCCGGGGAGGTCAGTGTTTGAAGGTATATCTTTAGATATTGCAATCGAATGTTTTAATTTCTTGTTTTATCACTAGTTTAGTTTATAAAAGAAAACTACAAAAATTGGAATTAAGGGTGCCTCATATGCTTCATCATTTTAATGTCTTTCATGAAAATGATGGGAAGGAAAATTGTGCTCAAGTACGAGAAGAAGAATTACATAGAATGCTTGGCATAAAATATGTGAGTGATGAGCATGATTGGAATGTTGTTATTATGAATTCTTTGAATACCCATGATGCTAATGATATGCAAAGCTACAAGCTTGGGGAATCTATGTTTGATAAAGATGATATTTTTAGTCCCCCAAGTTTTGATGAGAAAATTTATTATGATGATAGCATGCCTCCTATTTATGATGATTATATTGATGAAAGTGGGTTTGGAAGAGTGTCGAATTTAGGTAGTATTGATCCCACTATTTTGGAGGGTGTTAATTCTTATTTTAATAATGATCAAAGTGCATTTGGAGAGGTCATGACTTTATTTAGTGATGAATCCACTATTTCGGAAGAGGTTCCAGTTGATTATGAGAACAAAGTTGTTATCTATGATGATTATTGTGATGCCATGTATGCTATAAAGAATAATGATAACCATGAAACTTGTCATCATGATTTTAGTTTTCAATTGTATTATGCCTCACATGATAGTTATTTTGTTGAGTTTGCTCCCACCACTATTGATGAGAATAAATTTGCTTATGTGGAGAGTAATAAATTTTCTATGCTTGTGGCTCATGAAAAGAATGCTTTATGTGATAGTTATATTGTTGAATTCATTCATGATGCTACTGAAAATTATTATGAGGGAGGAATATATGCTTGTAGGAGTTGCAATAATATCAAGTTTCCTTTCTATGTGCTTAAAATTTTAAAGTTATGCTTGTTTTGCCTTCCTATGCTAGTTGATTATTGTTCCCATAAGTTGTTTGCTCACAAAAACCCTATGCATAGGAAGTGGGTTAGGATTCAATGTGCTAGTCATATTCTTCATGATGCTCTCTTTATGTTTCAATTCTTATCTTTTATGTGAGCATCATTGAAATCATCATGCCTAGCTAGGGGCGTTAAATGATAGCGCTTGTTGGGAGGCAACCCAATTTTATTTTTGTTCTTTGCTTTTATCTCTTGTTTAGTAATAAATAATTCATCTAGCCTCTGGTTAGATGTGGTTTTATGTTTTAGTTAGTGCTTGTGCCAAGTAGAACCTTTGGGAAGACTTGGGTGAAGTCTATGCTATCTTGCTGTAAAAAATAGAAACTTTAGCGCTCACGAGATTAGCTGTCATTTTTTACTTGAGAGTGATTTTAGGTTGATTCTTTTTTAAGATGATTAATAGACAAATTACTCGGGTCCAACAATTTATTTCAGAATTGTTGGAGTTCCAGAAGTATACGTTTGATACAGATTACTACAGACTGTTCTGTTTCTGATAGATTCTGTTTTCATTGTGTTGTTTGGTTATTTTGATGAATCTATGAGTAGTATCGGAGGGTATGAACCATAGAGAAGTTGTAATACAGTAGGTTTAACACCAATATAAATAAATAATGAGTTCATTACATTACCTTAAAGTGGTGGTTTGTTTTCTTGTAAAACGGAGCTCATGAGATTTTCTATTGAGTTTTGTGTTGTGAAGTTTTCAAGTTTTGGGTAAAGATTCGATGGACTATGGAATAAGGAGTGGCAACAGACTAAGCTTGGGGATGACCAAGGCACCCAAGGTAATATACAAGGACAACCAAGAGCCTAAGCTTGGGGATGCCCTGGAAGGCATCCCCTCTTTCGTCTTCATTCATCGGTAACTTTACTTGGAGCTATATTTTTATTTGCCACATGATATGTGTTTTGCTTGGAGCGTCATTTTATTTTGTTAGTATTTGCTTGCTGTTATTTAGAATAATGTTTTGCATCTATATTTTTAATAAAAATGTCAAGGATAGCCTTTACTATGCTTATTTTGCGAGTATACATGTTGCTGTTTCAAAACCGAAAGTTTACCGCTGTTGCAAAAATTCCCTAGAAAAGTCAGAGAATGATATAGTATTGAAACTTTTTGCGTATTGAGCTCTGATACATCCTCTACAGTGTATTATTTTCTCATAATTTTTGGAGTTAGGAAAGTATGATGAATCTTGCATTCTTTACAGACTATACTGTTTTGGCAGATTGCTGTTATGTTTGCATTGTTTGCATATGTTTGCTTGTTTAATGACTCTATTCAAGGATAGGAGTATTAAATATGCAGATACATTTAGTATGCAATGTTTAATAATAATTTATTGATTTGCTACAGTAGAAAATGATAAGATTATTGCATTGTTTTATACTAACTTATCTCACGAGTTCTTGTTGAGTTTTGTGTGGATGAAGTCTTTGAGATTTAGGGAAACCGTGATATAAAAGGAATTAAGGAGACACAAAAGCTCAATCTTGGGGATGCCCAAGGCACCCCAAGATAATATTTCAAGAAGTCTCAAGCATCCAAGCTTGGGATGCCCCGGTAGGCCTCCCACCTTTCTTCTTCAACAATTATCGGTTAGTATCAGTTGAACCTAATTTTGCTTCTTCACAAGATGTGTGCTATCCTTGAAATGTCATTTTGTTTTATTTTATTTTGCTTGCTGTTTGAATAAAATTCCAAGATCTGAAATTCTTAAATGTTAGAGAGTCTTCACATAGCTACATAATTATTTAACTACTCATTGATCTTCACTTATATCTTTTTGGAAGTAGTTTGTCATTTACTCGTGTGCCTCACTTATATTCTATGAGTAAATGGTTGAATGATTTAAATATCATAATTCTGAAATTATATATGTTTCATATGCTTATCCCATGGGGAGTAATGACTTCACATATAAGAAGTAGAGGTGGTAAATTTATTGAAGGTCAGCAAACATTGTATCGGTCACTTGAACAATTCATGAAAGAATATTGAAGGAAGAGAGATTTCACATATAAATATACTATCTTGGACATTTTTTGTAATTGTGAGCACTCATTAAAATATGACATGCTAAAAGGTTGATGTTGGACAAGGAAGACAACTTAATGGGTTATGTTTTCCTATATCTGAAAAGTTATATTGTCTTGGATCATCCAACATGTTGAGCTTGCCTTTCCCTCTCATGCTAGCCAAATTCTGTGCACCAAGTAGAAATACTACTTGTGCTTCCAAATATCCCTTAAACCAGTTTTGCCATGATAGTCCACCATACCTACCTATGGATTGAGTAAGATCTTTCAAGTAAGTTGTCATCGGTGCATGCAATAAAAATTGCTCACTAAATATGTATGATCTATTAGTGCAAAGAAAATAAGCTTTATACAAACTTGTGATAGGGAATAAATAAAAGCAACGGCTGCATAATAAAGGTATTTATCACAAGCGCCAATATAATGTGACGTTCTTTTGCATTAAGATTTTGTGCATCCAACCATAAAAGCACATGACAACCTCTGCTTCCCTCTACGAAGGGCCTATCTTTTACTATTTTCTTCTACCCTTGTACAGGAGTCATGGTGATAATCACCTTTCCTTTTTACACTTTTTCCTTTGGCAAGCACTTTGTGTTGGGGTGATCCGGATATATATATCCACTCGGATGTAGGCGTTCATAAATTATTATTGTTGACATTACCCTTGAGGTAAAAGGTTGGGAGGCGAAATTATAAGCCCCTATCTTTCTCTGTGTTCGATTAAAACTTTGAACCCATAAATATCATGTGAGTGTTAGCAATTGTGAAAGATTAAATGATAGTTGAGTATGTGGAGTTTGCTAAATCAAAGCTCTGACATAGACCCTTCCTGGAAATAAGATGAATTGCAATTGTTTGATGACTGAGAATATAGTTTGTTAGTTTCAAGAAAGTTTATGATCTATACTTTAACATGTGAATAGCTTGTTACTTGATCATGAAAAGTTTTATGAGATGAGCTACTGTGATGACATATAATGATGCTAGAAAAGGTGACTAAAATTATCATTGATCAAACTTGTGCACCTGCTAGCATTCACACTTCATAAATTCTTTCTTTTATCATTTACCTACTCGAGGACGAGCAGGAATTAAGCTAGGGGATGTTGATACGTCTCCAACATATCTATAATTTATGAAGTATTCATGCTATTATATTATCTGTTTTGGATGTTTAATG
The DNA here is from genome assembly GCF_018294505.1 of Triticum aestivum. NCBI lineage: Eukaryota > Viridiplantae > Streptophyta > Magnoliopsida > Poales > Poaceae > Triticum > Triticum aestivum. Next base: position 696,305,258 of record NC_057803.1, read on the forward strand.
GGCTTTATTATACACTTTTATATAATTTTTGGGACTAACCTATTAACCGGAGGCCCAACCCAAATTGCTGTTTTCTTGCCTATTTCAGTGTTTCGAAGAAAAGGAATATCAAACGGAGTCCAAACGTAATGAAACCTTTGGGAGAGTTAATTTTTGGAATGGAAGAAATCCAGGAGACTTGGAGTAGACGTAAAGGAAGCAACAAGGAAGCCACGAGGTAGGGAGGCGTGCCCTACCCCCTGGGCGCGCCCCCACCCTCGTGGGCCCCTCGTGGCTCACCTGACCGACTTCTTTTGCCCTTATATATATCCATATACCCCAAAAACCTCCGAGAGCACAATAGATCGAGAGTTCCGCCGCCGCAAGCCTCTGTAGGCACCAAAAACCAATTGGGACCCTGTTCCAGCACCCTGCCGGAGGGGGGATCCCTCACCGGTGGCCATCTTCATCATCTCGGTGCTCTCCATGACGAGGAGGGAGTAGTTCACCCTTGGGGCTGAGGGTATGTACCAGTAGCTATGTGTTTGATCTCTCTTTCTCGTGTTCTTGATTTGGCACGATCTTGATGTATCGCGAGCTTTGCTATTATAGTTGGATCTTATGATATTTCTCCCCCTCTACTCTCTTGTAATGGATTGAGTTTTCCCTTTGAAGTTATCTTATCGGAATGAGTCTTTAAGGATTTGAGAACACTTGATGTATGTCTTGCTGTGCTTATCTGTGGTGACAATGGGTTATTCACGTGATCTACTTGATGTATGTTTTGGTGATCAACTTTCGGGTTCAGTGACCTTGTGAACTTATGCATGTTGGCACATGTTTTCGTCTTGACTCTCCGGTAGAAACTTTGGGGCACTCTTTGAAGTACTTTGTGTTGGTTGAATAGATGAATCTGAGATTGTGTGATGCATATCATATAATCATGCCCACAGATACTTGAGGTGACATTGGAGTATCTAGGTGACATTAGGGTTTTGGTTTATTTGTGTCTTAAGGTGTTATTCTAGTACGAACTCTATGATAGATTGAATGGAAAGAATAGCTTCGTGTTATTTTATTACGGACTCTTGAATAGATCGATCAGAAAGGATAACTTTGAGGTGGTTACGTACCCTACAATAATCTCTTTGCTTGTTCTCCGCTATTAGTGACTTTGGAGTGACTCTTTGTTGCATGTTGAGGGATAATTATATGATCCAGTTATGTTATTATTGTTGAGAAAACTTGCACTAGTGAAAGTATGAACCTTAGGCCTTGTTTCCTAGCCTTGCAATACCGTTTACGCTCACTTTTATTATTAGTTACCTTGCTATTTTTATAATTTCAGATTACAAAAACTTATATCTACCATCCATATTGCACTTGTATCACCATCTCTTCGCCGAACTAGTGCACCTATACAACTTACCATTGTATTGGTTGTGTTGGGGACACAAGAGACTCTTTATTATTCGGTTGCAGGGTTGTCTGAGAGAGACCATCTTCATCCTATGCCTCCCACGGATTGATAAACCTTAGGTCATCCACTTGAGGGAAATTTGCTACTATACTACAACCTCTGCACTTGGAGGCCCAACAATGTCTACAAGGAGAAGGTTGCGTAGTAGACATCACTGCCCCTCCTCCGCCATGGAGACCATGAACCAGAGGGGGAACCCTCCTCCAATATAGGGGGGAGGCCAAGGAAGAAGAAGAAGGAGAGGGGCTCTCTCCCCATCTCTCCCGGTGGCGCCGGAGTGCCACCGGAGCTAGGATCATGACAACAATCTACATCAACAATCTTGCTACCGTCAACACCAACTCTCTCCCCCTCTATGCAGCGGTGTAACACCTCTTCTCCCCGCTGTAATCTCTACTTAAACATGGTGCTCACCTCCATATATTATTTCCCAATGATCTATGGTTATCCTATGATGTTTGAGTAGATCCGTTTTGTCCTATGGGTTAATCGTGATCTTGGTTGGTATGGTTGTATATTTTATTTATGGTGCTGTCCTATGGTGCCCTCTGTCTCGCGCAAATGTGAGGGCCTCCCGCTATAGGTGTTGCAATATGTTCATGGTTTGCTTATTGTTAGTGTTGCGGGGGTGACAGCAGCCTAAACGTGGATAAGTGGGTCATGGCGTATGGGAGTAAAGAGGACTTGATACTTAATGTGTAAGGGCATCTTCTGCCTTAGGGTTTTGCTGATGATGACAACACTCGTGTGGACTAATCATGCGTCCTAGTTCTCTCAGGTACACATTGTGCGGCGCAAGACGGTTAGGCCTTCCCTCTATGCGGAAAAGATCGAAGACGGAGTTTCCGACGTTTTTATTTCTTTGGTCATAGGATATCCATATCTTTAAGAGGGAATCCACATCGGAAGGTATTGGGTGAATCTCTACACGTACACATTATTTGCACCCACCATATACCCTCCATTCGTGGAGAGAGAGGTTCCCAAAGTCCTCTATGACTGTGTAGTTGTGCCCATGGCGGTAGTACCGCTCTCTTGAGCGGTTTTACCGCTGGCATGCAGTTCTGGTCAAACCACCGCTCCAAGTACCGCTCAGGGGTGACAACCTTATGTACCGGGTACGGTGGTAGACCAATGGTGGAACGGAAGTTCCGGTTTGTCTTGACAAACTGGTACTACCGGTGTTCAGGGTGGTAGTACCGCCTGAAACTCCACCGCCCAGGAATTGCTGGTCCAGCGGTAGCTCCGGCCCTACCACCGCTCTAACTACCGGTCTAGGGTGAAAACCTTCTGATTGGGTAACGGTAGTTGAGCGGTGGTGGAATGGTAGTTCCGGTTTATTCCGATATACCAGTACTACCGGTTTCCCCACCGAAAGTACCGCCCTGGTGCCCTAGCAGAGGTTTCCCGCATTCACCGGTTGTACCGGTGACCCTTGCGGAAGTACCGCTCCTATGTGTTTCTGCGCATAACGGTTGGATCTGAGGGGACCCTATTTAAGGAGGTGCTTCTCCCACCTCCCACCTATCTCTTGCCTCTCTCTCTCTCCTCCATTAATTCCCTAGAAGCTTTCTTGCCCGATCTCTCTCGCTAGCCACTCAAACTTGTTGATTTGCTAGGGATTGAAGGAGGAGACCTAGATCTATAGTCTCACCAAAGTAAACTTGATTCCCCCATACTTTCTTGTGTGGATTTTGTTACTCTTAAGTGCTTGGGCACCCTAGTCGGAAGAGGTCACTTCAGAGCCACATTTCATTATGGTGAAGCTTCGGGGTTTCGTTGGGAGCCTCCAATTAAATTGTGGAGAGAGCCCCAACCTTGTTTGTAAAGGTCCGGTTGCCGCCTTCAAGGACACCAATAGTGGAATCACGACATCTCGTATTGTGTGAGGGCGTGAGGAGAATATGATGGCCCTAGTGGCTTCTTGGGGAGCATTGTGCCTCCACACCGCTCCAACGGAGACATACTTCCCCTAAAAGGGAAGGAACTTCGATAACACATCCTCGTCTCCATCGGTTCCACTTTTGGTTATCTCTCACGTTTACTTGTGCAAGCTATACTGTGTTATATCCTTGCTTGTTTGTGTGCTTATTGTTGTTGCATCATATAGGTTGCTCACCTAGTTGCATATCTAGACAACCTACTTTGATGCAAAGTTTAATTTCGCAAAGAAAAGCTAAAAATTGTTAGTTGCCTATTCACCCCCTCTAGTCAACTATATCGATCCTTTCAATTGGTATCAGAGCCTCGTCTCTTTATTAAGGACTTTTCCATCTGAAGAGTATGGTTGACACCATAGACGGTGAGGAGGAGCACCCTAGTGTGATTCCGTCCTCGTCTACGGCCGATGGGGGAACCTCGGTCTCACATGAGGAGTTCAATGTAGCTTTGGACACATTGAAAACCTTCATGACGGCAGAGGTCAAAGGCATGCTTAAGAACTTCCTTGATGGTCTTAAATTGTCCACCGCACCTTTGGAAGTGGTTGAACCCACTAACAAGGTGATGGATGCTAACTCCGACAAGGGGGAAGCTACTAGCAAAAAAGTTCCTTTGTCTAGTGGTAAAAGTGGAAACGACATCTATGCCCATGTTGAACCACCTCTTACTTATGGAGGACCGGTTCCCTCCACTCATTTAAATCATGCGGGTTCTCCTCCTAAGATTGTGAAAAATGAGGATTTTGACTCTTGGGTCTATCACTTTAAAAGTCATTTAAACCATGTTAATACTAATCTTTGGAGAATTATTGAGCAAAGTTTCTATCCGCATTACCCAAGCAACTTTACCCCGAGAGAAGCCGCGGATCATCAATTCAATGAGAATGCCCTCTTCATCATCCAAGACGCAATTCCATACGAAGACATTGCACATCTCCGACCGTTCATCGTGGCCAAGGAAGCATGTCACCATGTTGTTTCCATTTACAAGGGAAGCACAAGCATTCAACGCTCCAACTATGAAGTTGTGCAAGATGAAGCCAATGAGTTTGCAATGAATGAAGACGAAGAACCTCATGAGCTTTACCGAATATTAACCACTCTCGCGGTCTCTCTCCGAGATCATGGGAGCAAGGATACGGATGATAATTGGATCAGGCGCAAATTCCTCAAGGCCATGATGCCTTACCACAAGGCCATGTCCTCCGTCATCCGTCAAAGGCCGGACTTCCACACCTTGTCCTCAAGTGAAGTGTTGGGCGATGAGGATCTTGGACAAGACCTCTGACAATGTGGTGTTGCATTCTCAAAGAGCAAAGAAGACCAACCTTGCCTTGAAGGCCAAGGCTAGTGTGGAAGAGGATGAAGAGGAAGATGAGGAGAGAAACCCCGAAGATACGAAATATGATTACCATGAGCACATGGTTCTTGCTTCAAGGCAATTTTGGAGCAAGAAGAACTCAAGGCCCAATTTCAACAAGAACAAGTCTAGTGGCTTCAAGGGCAAGCAACGTGTGAGAACATGTTACAATTGTGGCAATGTGAGACACTTTTTTGCAGAGTTCCCTTATGAGAAGAGGGAAGACAATGGTGGCAAGCTCATCCGAAAAGACAAAGCCAAGTCCTTCCCTAACAAGAACAACTTCACCAAGAAGACTCCGACCAAAGGGTTAGTGGCACAAGAAGAATACAATGAGGATGATGATGATGGTGAAGCCATGGCCATGGCCTCCGTTGCCATTTCCACAACTCCACGAGTGTCTCTTCGATTCACCCAACGAGAACATCACCGCCAAGTGCCTCATGGCCAAAGCCACCAACAAGGTAACCCCCAACATTAAAACTACCATCATTACTAATCCTTCCTTGACAGATTGCATTGATTAAAGTGAGGGGTCTAATGAGGAAGTAAATGAATTTGAGTCTTTTATGAGTAAGCTCAAGGGCAAATCCAAGAAGCACTTTGTTGCTCTCTTGAAACAACTTGGTGAAGCCAATGACATGATCAAGGCTCATGAAGAAACCATCTCTAAGATGGAAGGTCATATTCGTGACTATGCCGATGAGATATCGGATCTCTCTAATGCGCTTGAGGAAGAGCGTGTTCATCGTTTGACTCTTGAGGAGTCACACAACAATGACCATGCTAAATTAAAGAAAGATCTTGATCATGCTCTTGTTGTATCTCGTGTGCTCGATTCCGAGAAGGCTAAACTTGGGGTTGACCATGCTAGACTCAAGGAGGAGTTTGATATACTTGACAAGGCTCACAAGGCCCTGAAGGGTGCTCATTGATACGTCCATTTCGCATCATGCTTTTATATTGATATTTATTGCATTATGGGCTGTTATTACATGATATATCACAATACTTATGCCTATTCTCTCTTATTTTACAAGGTTTACATGAAGAGGGAGAATGTCGGCAGCTAGGATTCTGGGCTGGAAAAGGAGCAAATATTAGAGACCTATTCTGCACAACTCCAAAATTCCTGAAACTCCACGAAAGTCATTTTTGGAATTAATAAAAAATACTAGCAAAAGAATTAGTGTCAGGGGGCCCACACCCTGTCCACGAGGGTGGAGGGCGCCCCCCTAGGGCGCGCCCCCTGCCTCGTGGGCCCCCTGACAGCCCTCCGGTGGCCATCTTCTGCTATATGAAGTCTTTTACCCTGGAAAAAATCATAAGAAAGCTTACGGGACGAAACTACACCGCCACGAGGCGGAACCTTAGCGGAATCAATCTAGGGCTCCGGCGGAGCTGTTCTGCGGGGTACAGTTCCCTCCGGGAGGGGGAAATCATCACCATCATCATCACCAATGATCCTCTTGTCGGTGTCAAAACCGGCGGATCTCGGGTAGGGGGTCCCGAACTGTGCGTCTAGGCGGATGGTAACAGGAGACGAGGGACACGATGTTCTACCCAGGTTTGGGCCCTCTTGATGGAGGTAAAACCCTACGTCCTACTTGATTAATATTGATGATGTGTGTTACAAGAGTGGATCTACCACGAGATCAAGGAGGCTAAACCCTAGAAGCTAGCCTATGGTATGATTGTTGTTCGTCCTATGGACTACAACCATCCGGTTTATATAGACACCGGAGAGGGCTAGGGTTACATAGAGTCGGTTACAAAGGTAGGAGATCTACATATCCGTATCGCGAAGCTTGCCTTCCACGCCAAGGAAAGTCCCATCCGGACACGGGACGAAGTCTTCAATCTTGTATCTTCATAGTCTTGGAGTCCGGCCAATGATGATAGTTCGGCTATCCGGACACCCGGCCCCCTAGTCCGGAACTCCCTCAGTAGCCCCTGAACCAGGCTTCAATGACGACGAGTCCGGCGTGCATATTGTCTTCGGCATTACAAGGCGGGTTCCTCCTCCGAATAATTTATAGAAGATTGTGAACACCAGGATAGTGTCCGGCTCTGCAAAAATAAATTCCACATACCACCATAGAGAGAATAATATTACACAAGATCAATCTGCTGACGTATTCTGTGGCGTGACGTCACATAACTTCCAAGCCTTTACTCGAATTGTTTTTATTGTTCCACCTCAGCGCGTTTAGCGAAGCGGTTTCCTTGGCACGTCTTGTCGAAGCAGAGATCGTGTTCCCCTTATTCCAGGATTCCCATCAATACGGACGTGGGTAACCCAACCGCGCCATTGATTGTGACGCTTGGGAGATAAGCGAGTTTTACCAGGCCGGTGGGGACGCGTGTTTCTGTCCGCCCATATAAGGGGATAAAGATCCAACCCTTTTACCTGCGCCTTCTTCCTCCTTGGCTTATCCATCTCCGCGAACTCGAGCTCCAGCGCCCAAGTCCGCACTTCTCACCTCAACCTTCTCCAACTATGTCCGGAGCGGGATGCAAGTGGATGGCCTCCTCCATTATGGAGGGGCAGATCCAGAAGCTGCGCGACGCCGGATACTTGTCCAGCGACATCGCGCACCGGCTCCCCGACGAGGGAGAGCTCATCCCCACCCCCAAGCCCCATGAGAGGGTAGTGTTTCTTCCCCATTTCCTCCGCGGACTGGGCTTCCCACTTCATCCCTTCGTCCGGGGGCTCATGTTCTACTACGGCCTGGATTTCCATGATCTGGCCCCGAATTTCATCCTCAACATCTCGGCGTTTATCGTCATGTGCGAGGCCTTCCTCTGCATCCAGCCCCACTTCGTCTTGTGGCTCAAGACCTTCAGTGTCAAGCCGAAGGTTGTGAAGGGCAGCCAAGCGGAGTGCGGAGGCGCCATGGTGGGCAGGATGTCCCACGTTACGTGGCTAGAAGGCACTTCCATGGAAACCATCAAGGGGTGGCAATCGGGGTGGTTCTACATCACCGAGCCGCGTGACGCCGATTGGGTAGCGGCCCCCAAATTCAGATCCGGCATCCCTACACGGCTCACCTCCTGGAAAGAGAGTGGCCTGATCTGGGGGAATTCGGAGGAGCTGACCGGACTCCAAGCATGTATCCAGAAGCTGGTGGACAAGAAGCTCAAGCTTGTCAACGTAGTCCAGGTCATGCTCGTCCGCCGGATTCTCCCGTGCCAACGACGGGGTTTCAACATGTGGGAGTTCGATCCGGCGCAGCACCAGACCCTGAGCGGGCTCTTCGACACTGCGTACGAAGATGTCTGGAAGGTGCTGTTCAAGGGCGCCGAAGCTCCCGCATCCGCTACCGAAGATCGCGGATTCCGCTCGCAGCGTCCGGCTGACGAGGTAAGTGATTTTGCCACTTGTTTTCCATAGTTTGACTCTATGTGGGATCTAAACTCCCTTTACCTTTGACAGGACTGGCTAGCGAAGGCCGAACGGACTATCTGTCCGGCCCCATTGCCAGAGGACCCAGCGGACGCCCGCCTAACGGGGCTGCTGGCTCCGGCACCCCATGTGGTGCCGGAGAAGAAGGCCAAGAAGAAGGCCATGGGTACTCGGAAGAGTTCCCATTTTCAGGTGCTATCGGATGATGAATCCAAGGCCGACTCCTCCCACCAAGGCGAGGAGGAGAAGAAAGCCTCTCCCCCAGCGGGGGGAGGGAAGAAAAGGAAGGCCTCCCCAACAAGGGAGGCCGAGGGGTCCAAGAAGGGAAAAACTCTTCCCCCGGACCGCTCTGCCAACGCCAGTGACGACGACGAGGACTGGCCTCCAAGGGCCAAGCCCCTGGCGAGATCGTAAGTATCCGGACTCCCGAATAACTTCAAGGTTTTTTCTTTTCGCCACATAATGTCTTTCTAATGCCGCATACAACCCTGCAGTCCGCCCAAGGATGATCTTCCCGTTTCGTCGAGCGGGTCCTTGGGTGCGTCGGATATGGATTCCCTTCCGACTGCCTCCACCCCCCGTGCCGCGGACGACGCCGAGGTGGGGTCCCAGGAAGGGACCTACCAGGAGGAGGAGGCCCCGGAGGTGTCACAGGACAACCTCCCGGACTTTGCACCGGACTCAGCCCCAGAGGCCACAGTGGCTCCGGAGTCCGACGGGCGACCCCTTCGTAAGAAGGGCAGGACCACGACACCGGCTGCCTCCGTCCAACCGGAGGTGCCGGATAATTTGCTGGAGGCGCTCAATGGCGCCTCCATCGAAGAGGAACACCACACTGTTATGAGTGCGGTGATTCAGAAGGTTCAGCTCGCCAAGAGCGGGCTGACCGAGGCCTGCAGCAGCCTTCTAACAGGCTTTGAGGTAAGAATTTCAATATATGTAAAATGGTACCGCATAGACAGTAGCCCCTGATGCTCAGTTCGGTGTTCGGGAAGAAAAGCCGGACTGAGGATCTTTAGAAAGATAAACGCAGGAGTCATAAAAATATGTCAATATGGGATTGCAGGCTGTGCTGCTGACCTCCGCCGCACTGACTACGGAGGTCAATACTTTGAAGGAAAACCTTGAGCGGTCCGAGAACAAGCTCGGCCATGCCAAGAAGCAGCTCGAGGAAAAAGAAGGTGAGTAATACCTTATGAAAATTGTACCTTACAGAAAAGGATTTGGTTGCAAGAAAAATGACAAGGATAACATGGGTATTGCTGGGGCCACTAACGAGGTGGCGACCCTGAAGGAGGCGGTGGCCACGGCCGAACGCAATGCGGCCGTGGAGCGCACCGAGCGAGAGAAGCAGGAGGCGCGGGTGGCGGAGGTACAGCAAGAGCTCCAGGATCTCGTGAAAAAACATGAGAGCTTGGAGCGTGACTCGAAGACTCGAGAGTCTGAGCTTGCAACGACTCTTGAGAGTGCCAAAGCCGCTAAGGCCGAAGCCTACAAGGCCCTCCAGGAGATTGAGGCGGTGAAGAAAATAGCAGCGGGTAAGGCATTTTTCATGCAAAGTAAGCATGTGAGTGTTAATTACCTGTTGCTTACCCGAATTCGGAGCTCTCCAGGAGCGTTCGCAGATCTTCCTCGCAGCGTGTCCGATGCTGCCGTATTCTACCGGGCCGAGGAGGGGAGCTCGACGGAGAAGGTCTTCTGGTCTCAGTATGCTGAGGCCGGACATCCGGTGCCCCTTAGCGACCAGCTGAAGCAGCTGGTCGAGCTCCATAAGGCGGCCGAACAGGCCATGAAGGGCCTCATAGTTCGGCTGTGGCCTAAGGAGGCCATGCCTGGGAGCTACTTCGGCCTAGTGCGTCGGCTGGTGGATGCGTGCCCGTGGGTTGAAGTCATCAAGCATTCCGCTTGTATTGAGGGTGCCCGCCGGGCCCTTGCCCGCGCAAAGGTGCACTGGGGCAAGATGGATGCCCAGAAGCACATGACGGACCCGCCACCAGAGGGCAAGGAGCATCGCACGCCCGAGATGTATTATAAGAGTGTGCTGAAGGGTGCCCGCACTATTGCGGGTGAGTGCTCCAAAGATGTAATATTTGAGTAGACTCGCATTTTGTTATCCTGTGCGCTGAAAACTTGGTTCATATGCGCTAAGCAACGCTTGTTAATTTAAAATATTACCTTCTGTGCGGCTGTTTATCAAATCTGAGAGATGGCAAGTCGTCGGCTTCAGCCCCCATGCCACGAGTGCTGGGGTGTTCGGGGTAAACTTGAGCGCTCTTGTTCCCATTTTTGGGTCCATCTAGGGAGGCGCTCAACACAACGAACAAGGCAACCGGACTTATAATGCTTGAACACTCTCACTTAGCCATAGAATTCTATAATTTTAAATTTCGGCGAAGCCCCTAGTCTTCGGAAGGCCGAATTTGGGGCGCTATCCACGCCTTGGCCGGACAGTATCCGGCTCCTCGCTCTAAGCGGCATAAGTCTTTAAGGACTCGCGAAAAACCTCTCAAACAGTGACCGGCTCTCGCCTCACCATGACGGTCAGTTTTAGCTTTCTCCACTGAGGCGTTAACCCAGCTCAACTGGGGCGCAATCGCAGTGGTTCTCCCAGTGCTACCTTAGCCGATATAACGGAACGTAAGGTACCAAAACATGGGAGCCGGGCAAACCCAACTATTGACCCAAGACATGATTCGGAGCCGATGCATATAGTGCTATAAGTTCGGGGTGCCGCACTTGTGAAAGTGTTCGGACTCATCACACCATGATGTGGGGAACATAAGCCCCTGGTGTATATTAGCCGTACCAAAGTGTACGGATGCAACATGCCATGAATGAACATATGTATGAAAAGGAAATGCAATTATAAGCAAAAAGGTGCTGCATTGTTTTATTCAATAAGTGCTGCTACGAATGCAGAACGATACAAATAGTGCGATAAGCAAGGGATGGGACTGTTAAACATGTCCCCCTCTAGGGGTAGGCTGCAGATTGGTGTATAAAAATGCTCATAATGGAGACCACCTGTATATTCGTTGTAGCCTTTGTTCTTCCCTGGCTGTTGCATCGTGAGTTCGACAGGTCTGCTGCCGGACAGGGCCTCTGACAAACGGAGTCCTGTGGGTAAAAAATAAAAGGTAAAAAGAAAAGAAAAAAGAACGACACACTTGAGAGCCCCTGGTGTGGTTGAGCCGCAGTCTGGGTTTATCATGGTCGTGCCCCTTTCCCCATGCCCATGGTATCTTCAGAGCATAATGGTGTACGCGAAGGACCTGCTTGGACGTTTCGCAGGAGCTGGGGTTGGGGCCGCACTGCTACGCGTGCTCAGAACATGCCAGGTGGTCTTGTTGTAAGTTACTCCGGGCGCGCTTGGCTGTGTCCGGCTGCCTAACGTCCGGACTCGAGAATTGCCTTAAGAGGCTGCATTGCACTTCTGCCGCGAGAGCTGCTGTATGTTCCTCCATGCGGAGAGAACGTTCAGTGTTTCCGTTGACCGTGATGGCTCCTCGAGGGCCTGGCATCTTGAGCTTGAGGTATGCGTAGTGCGGCACCGCGTTGAACTTTGCAAACGCGGTACGTCCGAGCAAGGCATGATAGCCGCTGCGGAACGGGACTATGTCGAAGATTAACTCCTCGCTTCGGAAGTTATCCAGGGATCCGAAGACCACTTCCAGTGTAATTGAGCCTGTACAGTTGGCTTCTACACCTGGTATGACGCCTTTAAAGGTCGTTTTGGTAGGTTTAATCCTTGAGGGGTCTATGCCCATTTTGCGCATTGTATCCTGGTAAAGCAGGTTCAAGCTGCTGCCGCCGTCCATCAGGACTCTGGTTAGGTGAAATCCATCAACGATTGGGTCTAAGACCAGTGCGGCGAATCCGCCGTGGCGGATGCTGGTGGGGTGGTCCCTTCGGTCAAAAGTGATCGGGCAGGAGGACCATGGATTGAACTTCGGGGCAACTGGCTCCATCGCGTAGACATCCTTGAGTGCACGCTTCCGCTCCCTTTTGGGTATGTGCGTTGCGTATATCATGTTCACCATCCGCACCTGTGGGGGGAAACCCTTCTGTCCTCTATTGTTCGGCGGTTGGGTCTCGTTCTTGCCATCTCTATGCAGCCCCTTGTCATTGTTTTCGGCAATTAACTTGCCTGCCTGTTTGAATACCCAACAGTCCCTGTTGGTATGGTTAGCTGGCTTTTCGGGGGTGCCGTGTATCTGGCACAAGCGATCGAGTATTCGGTCCAAATTGGATGGACCCGGAGTAGTTCGTTTGAATGGTTTTTTTCCGCTGACCGGGTTTAGAGCCTCTGAATCCGGCATTGACTGCCGTATCCTCGCTATTGTCGCCGTTAATGCAGCGTTTGTTTTTGTTACGATGCTGCCTGCCATTTCGGTCCTTGAAATCCAGACTGCCAGAATTTTTGCTGAGGTTGTTGCTGCGTGCTAGCCAGCTGTCCTCACCCGCGCAGAAGCGGGTCATGAGTGATGTGAGGGCTGCCATGGATTTCGGCTTTCCCTGTCCCAGGTGCCGGGCAAGCCACTCGTCACGGATGTTATGCTTGAAGGCCGTGAGGGCCTCCACATCCGGACATTCGACGATTTAGTTTTTCTTGGTTAGGAACCGTGTCCAGAATTGTCTGGCCGATTCGTCTGGCTGCTGAATTATGTGGCTTAGGTCATCAGCGTCTGGTGGTCGCACATAAGTGCCCTGGAAGTTATCGAGGAATGCGGCTTCCAGGTCCTCCCAACTCCCAATTGACTCTGCTGGCAAGCTGTTGAGCCAATGCCGGGCTGGTACTTTAAGCTTGAGGTGGAGGTATTTGATGGCGTGAAGATCGTCACCGCGGGCCATGTGGATGTGAAGGAGATAATCTTCGATCCAAACCGCGGGGTCTGTTGTGCCATCATAAGATTCAATATTGACGGGTTTAAACCCTTTGGGGATTTGATGATCCATTACTTCATCTATGAAGCATAGTGGGTGTGCGGCGCCTCTGTACTGGGCGATATCACGACGGAGCTCAAGGGAGCTTGGTCTATTTTGTTCGGCCCGGCCGGACTTACTGTGTTCGGCGCGACGGTTGTCATCACGTATCGTGGGACGCCCACGCGATCCATAGATCGATCTTGATTGTCTTGCCTTATCCTCCAATATATCTCGCAAGTCCGGAGTGGTCCCCTGTGGCCGTGTGCTTTTCGAGCGATGCCGGGGTACGGGTCTAGTAAAGGGCCTAGAGGCCTCTCTGTCGCGACCACGGGGTGGTCGGTCAGCCGTATTGTCTCCTGGTGATGCGGGTTTGTAAGCCTCCTCCTCTAATCGGGGGAGCAGCTTGCATTTAGGGTAGCTTTTGGAGGGGCGTTCGAGCTCATGCTCTTTGGCCGCGAGGACTTCAGTCCATCTGTCGGCTAGCAGATCCTGATCAGCTCTAAGCTGTTGCTGCTTTTTCTTGAGGCTGTTTGCCGTGGCCATAAGCTTGCGTTTAAAACGCTCTTGTTTGACGGGATCCTCAGGCACGACGAATTCGTCATCGTCGAGGCTCGCTTCGTCTCCGGAGGGAGGCGTATAATCCTCTGCCTCTTCTTCTGCCGCTCTTTCATAAGGGCTGGTGTCTCCATCCTCCTGTGCTGCATCTTGCTGGAGTGGGTTGTCTTCGGCACTGTCCGGTGTATTATTGTCTCCGATGCCGGAGTCTTCATTCTTGCTGTGGCGGGATTTAGAGCGGCGCCGCTGACGCTGACGCTTGGGCTGCTTTTTGAAGGGGTCATCCTCCTCTGTTCCTTCGCCATTCCCATCTTTTGGGATATCCACCATGTATATGTCATATGATGAGGTGGCTGTCCAGTGCCCAGTAGGCGCTAGTTCTTGGTCGTCTCCAGCATCGTCGTCCATACCGTCGATGTCCTCGGAGTCGTAGTCTAGCATGTCGGTTAAATCGTCGACAGCGGCTACCAAGTGGGTGGTGGGTGGGCTTTGAATTTCTTCGTCGTCCGCATCCCAACCGTCCTGACCGCAGTCCGGCCGGGGCTCTCCTGACAACGAGAGATATATAGCAAACTCAAGATGTCGCTGAAAGGTGAGTGTTGAAAGATGTCCGCCGTGGTGCACTCCATGATCGGCGCCCAATCAGGTTCGATCGGGGGGAGCGCGGGAGGTTCGGAGTCCGGCGAGGAGTCCGGCGCCTCGGAGTCATGAGCTTTACGAGGGACAAAGTCAGTGTTCGGCTCTATCTCCGTAGAGGTTGCAGCCCCCGAGGCGGTGTCTAGGCATCCATCCTCGATCTGCACAACTAGCTCCGAATTGAAGATCAGAGCGGTTTCGAGTGCGGCCTCCAGGGTACTGTCCGGCTGCAGAGCTAAATCATGCTCGCCGCGACAGTGCGGCACGCTCGGCTGTGGCTCGAATCCATCGAGGATCAAGTCCCCGTGGATGTCAACCGTGAAGTTCAAACTTCCAAATCTGACCTGACGGCCAGGGGCGTAGCTTTCGATCTGCTCCAGTTGGCCAAGCGAATTGGCCCGCAGTGCAAAGCCACCGAATACGAAGATTTGTCCGGGAAGGAAGGTCTCACCCTGGACTGCGTCATTGATGATGATTGAAGAAGCCATCGAGCCTATCGGTGACGACATAGAGGAACTCTCAATGAAAGCACCAATGTCGGTGTCAAAACCGGCGGATCTCGGGTAGGGGGTCCCGAACTGTGCGTCTAGGCGGATGGTAACAGGAGATGAGGGACATGATGTTTTACCCAGGTTCAGGCCCTCTTGATGGAGGTAAAACCCTATGTCCTGCTTGATTAATATTGATGATGTGTGTTACAAGAGTGGATCTACCACGAGATCAAGGAGGCTAAACCCTAGAAGCTAGCCTATGGTATGATTGTTGTTCGTCCTATGGACTACAGCCATCCGGTTTATATAGACACCGGAGAGGGCTAGGGTTACATAGAGTCGGTTAAAAAGGTAGGAGATCTACATATCCGTATCGCCAAGCTTGCCTTCCACGCCAAGGGAAGTCCCATCCGGACACGGGACGAAGTCTTCAATCTTGTATCTTCATAGTCTTGGAGTCCGGCCGATGATGATAGTTCGGCTATCCGGACACCCCCTAGTCCGGGACTCCCTCACCTCTCATCGGGAGGGGGTTAATCTCCATCAACATCTTCACCATCACCATCTCCTCTCAAACCCTAGTTCATCTCTTGTATCCAATCTTTGTACCAAAACCTTATATTGGTACATGTGGGTTGCTAGTAGTGTTGATTACTCCTTGTAGTTGATGCTAGTTGTTTATTTGGTGGAAGATCATATGTTCAGATCCTTAATGCATATTAATACCCCTCTGATTTTGAACATTAATATGATTTGTGAGTAGTTACGTTTGTTCCCAAGGACATGGGATAAGTCTTGCTATAAGTAGTCATGTGAATTTGGTATTCGTTCAATATTTTGATGAGTTGTATGTTGTCTCTCCTCTAGTGGTGTTATGTGAACGTCGACTACATGACACTTCACCATTGTTTGGGCCTAGAGGAAGGCATTGGGAAGTAATAAGTAGATGATGGGTTGCTAGAGTGACATAAGCTTAAACCCTAGTTTATGAGTTGCTTCGTAAGGGGCTGATTTGGATCCATGTGTTTCATGCTATGGTTAGGTTTACCTTAATACTTCTTTTGTAGTTGCGAATGCTTGCAATAGGGGTTAATCATCAGTGGGATGCTTGTCCAAGAAAGGGCAGCACCCAAGCACCGGTCCACCCACATATCAAATTATCAAAGTAACGAAAGCGAATCATTTGAGCGTGATGAAAACTAGCTTGACGATAATTTCCATGTGTCCTCGGGAGCGCTTTTCTCATATAAGAACTTGTCCAGGCTTGTCCTTTGCTACAAAAAGGATTTGGCCATCTTGCTACACCTTATTTACTTTCATTGCTTGTTACCCGTTACAAATTACCTTATCACAAAACTATCTGTTACCGATGGAAAGTGGGAGCTGGTATTTTTGTGGATAATGGTGGAATTATTGGCAGTTATACTAGAATATAATCTTGACACCAAAGAAAACTACAAGTGAATATCCTGACAATAACATGCTTAGGATAAGTTGGAGGAATTAGCATGGAATATCATGTCTGGATAAATATTATGTGTTGTTGAAGGATGTCACTCTAAATTTTAGAGGAATCACTAAATTCTCTTAAGTTTTTTTTCAATGTCAACTATGGGTGGAAGAATTGTGGGAAGGAATAAACTCAAATCAGGAAGATCATAGTTTGGGAACTTAATATCATACCAAATAACCGCAAGCCTATTGTCTGGAAGTTTTTTTGTAAGGATAATTGGCTCACTGGAATATTATAATGTCACTCTTCTTATTCAATTATTCACACAAAGGGAAATATACTTTGTTGAAACTCTCTCTCCTGGAATTTTGGGAAAGAGGAACTATAAACATGGTTTGCTAATTGAGTATATTAATGTATGGTCTTATAACAAGCTTCACATCAATGGAATAGCAGGTCATATGGTTTTGTAAATGAAGCAAGGCGGTCATCTACAAATGTAAGTGTAAAGTATTTTGCATTATTATTATATACGATAACATTGTTTTGTCGTTTGCAATAATAAAGTCACATTGATGGAAGTGAAAGCTTGGTCGTGTTTTAACTTTATGAAAGTAATGTTTGAAGCTTCCTATATATTTGGAGTGGAACTACATACGCATAACTTAGCTTTCAGAATTTATGCTGTGTTCAAGCAGTGGAAGGAAAGACGAGCAGCTAAGGGAATCTCACATATCATATAACATTGTGGAAAGTGCATCACAATTTGTCACTTGTTCTATAATTTATATTGAAGTTAAAAACATTAAAGAAATTTTACTCTATCTACAAGATGAGAAATAAGTCCAGGTACACATATTCAATTTGTTTTTGTAGTACTAATATGGTGCAGGTTCACTGACCGAAGTCAGGAATTTCTTTCAACACATGGTTAATTATGGAACTTCATTTACTGATTGGATTTGATATTTATGTGGTTTTGAAAATTTATTCAACATGGTTATCTTATACTTGACTCGATGTGGAATCAATCATATTATTACATATGTGATGGAAAATAATTGATGCAGAATTTCACTTGAGGAAACAAAATACTCAAGCTGCCTAAAGGTGGAATTACACTCGAGAAAATAATACTCGAGGCACCGAGGACAGCTATGCTGGAATAGTTAGGCGGAAACTAAATGTCTCTAGATCTTAAGTGTCACAGCAAGGAAACATACCAAGGGACTGGTTGCTGACCCCTTGACTAAGCCTATTAGTCATGAGGTATTTGGTAAGCATGTTAAGGCTATTGCTTTACGAATATTTGAATGATTGTTTTGGACAAGTGGGAATGTTGGAATTATGTGTCCTGCAACTATATTCAAATTACTTAGAATTGTTAATATTCGGAATACCTCATTATGGAATTATACATGTATTTATACATGGAATTGCTTTACATGTTTAGCATGGAATTGTTACTTGTTGGAATGTACTTAAGTAATATATGCTTAAGGAAGCTAGTGGATTATCAATGGAATACAATATACTATTTATATTGGAAAGACTACCCGGGTACACTGATGATTGGAAGGAGCTAGATCGTATAGTTAGATTACAGCCCTAATGTTGATCTACATAATCAGAGGAATTTACACTCTATTATGGCGTGTTGCTCACAAGCGCATTGCTCCGGGGACATAACAGGTAGAATCCGTTAATAGACAAATATGATCGTGGTTGGTAATTTGATCTGGACTCTATCCCGGAAACTAGTGGAAACAACTAGGAATCTTATATGTGTATAAGAAGTGGACTCTTTGGAAAGATAGTATAAGAAGGTCCCTACCCCCTAGCCTTAGAGATGCGAATTGTGAGTGGTGCCACGGATAAGCGCGGAGGAATAGGAGGTAGACCACAATCTTTCCAACATTACTGAAAACCTTACTGAAAACCGCTTGTCATTTCCTTCTGCTCCTCGTTGGGTTTGACACTCTTACTTATCGAAAGGACTACGATAAATCCCCTACACTTATGGGTCATTAAGACTCTTTTCTAGTGCCATTGCCGGGGAGTGAAGCGCCTTTGGTAAGTGGATCTTGGTAAGGAAAAATTTATATAGTGTGCTGAAATTTACTATCACTTGTTACTATGGAACATAATCCTTTGAGGGGCTTGTTCAGGGTATCTTCACCCCGACCAGTATGGCAAAGAGTTGCTCCTCAACCTACTGAACCTACTGAAAATGTTTACTTTGAAATTCCTTTGGGTATGGTAGAGAAACTGCTAGCTAATCCTTTTACAGGAGATGGAACATTACATCCCGACTTGCACCTAATCTATGTGGATGTAGTTTGTGGATTATTTAAGCTTGCAGGTATGCCTGAGGATGTTATCAATAAGAAGGTTTTCCCTTTATCTTTGAAGGGAGAGGCGTTGACATAGTTTAGTCTATGTGATGATATGGGATCATGGAAGTACAACCGATTGAAATTGGAATTTCATCAGAAGTTTTATCCTATGCATCTTGTTCATCGTGATCGTAATTACATATATAATTTCGGGCCTCACGAAGGAGAAAGCATCGCTCAAGCTTGGGGGAGGCTTAAGTCAATGTTATATTCATTCCCCAATCATGAGCTCTCAAGAGAAATGATTATTCAAAAATTTTATGCTCGGCTTTCTCTCAATAATCGCTCCATGCTCGATACTTCTTGTGTTGGGTCTTTTATGATGAAGACTATTGAATTCAAATGGGATTTATTGGAAAAAATTAAATACAACTCTGAAGATTGGGATCTCGGCGAAGGTAAGGAGTCACGTATGACACCTAAGTTTGATTGTGTTAAATCTTTTATGGATACCAATGTCTTCCGTGACTTTAGCACTAAATATGGACTTGACTCTAAGATAGTAGCTTCTTTATGAATCATTTGCTACTCATGTTGACCTCCCTAAGTAGAAGTGGTTTAAATATAATCCCCCCACTAAAGTAAAAGTAGTTGCACCAATTAAAGTTGAAGAAAAGACTATCACTTATAATGATCCTATTGTCCCTACTACTTATATTGAGAAACCCCCTTTCCCTATTAGGATAAAAGATCACACTAATGCTTCAACTGTGGTTCATAAGAGTAATACTAAAACACCTACACCACCTGAGCAAATTAATGTTGAACCTAATATTGTTGTGGTTAAAGATCTCTTGGCTGATAATATTGAGGGGCATGTTATTTACTTATGTGATGAAGCTGCTAGAATTGCTAGACCCGATTCTAAGAATAAACATAGACCTGTTGTAGGCATGCCTGTTATTTCTGTTAAAATAGGATATCATTGTTATCATGGCTTATGTGATATGGGTGCTAGTGCTAGTGCAATACCTTATTCCTTATATACAGAAATTATGCATGATATTGCACCTGCTGAGATAGAAGAAATAGAAGTCACAATTAAGCTTGCCAATAGAGATACTATTTCACCATTTGGGATTGTTAGAGATGTTGAATTCTTGTGTGGGAAAGTTAAATATCCTGTTGATTTTCTTGTTCTTGGTTCCCCACAAGATAGCTTTTGTCCTATTATATTTGGTAGACCCTTCTTGAGTACTGTTAATGCTAGGATAGACTGCGAAAAAGATATTGTTATGATTGGTTTGGACGATATGAATCATGAGTTTAATTTTGCCAAATTTCATAGACAACCCCATGATAAAGAATTGCCTAGTAAGGATGAAATTATTGGTCTTGTTTCTATTGCCGTGCCTCCTAATGATCCTTTAGAACCATATTTGCTAGACCATGAAAATGATATGTTTATGAATGAAAGAAGGGAAATAGATGAAGTATTCTTTAAACAGGGACCCATTTTGAAACACAACTTGCCATTTGAAATTCTAGGGGATCCTCCACCACCCAAGGGTGATCCCGTGTTCGAGCTTAAACCATTACCTGATACTCTTAAATATGCTTATCTTGATGAAAAGAAAATATATCCTGTTATTATTAGTGATAACCTTTCAGAGCAGGAAGAGGAGAGATTATTGAAAACTCTGAAGAAGCACCATGCTGCTATTGGATATACTCTTGATGATCTTAAGGGTATTAGTCCCACTTTATGTCAACACAAAATAAATTTGGATGAAGACGCCAAACCAGTTATTGATCACCAACGACGATTAAATCCTAAGATGAAGGAAGTGGTAAGAAAGGAAATACTAAAGCTCCTAGAGGCAGGTATAATTTATCCCGTTGCTGATAGTCAGTGGGTAAGTCCTGTTCATTGTGTCCCTAAGAAGGGAGGTATTACTGTCGTTCCTAATGATAAAGATGAATTGATCCCACAAAGAATTGTTATAGGTTATAGGATGGTAATTGATTTCCACAAATTAAATAAAGCTACAAAAAAGGATCATTACCCCTTACCTTTTATTGATCAAATGCTAGAATGATTATCCAAACATACACATTTTGCTTTCTAGATGGTTACTCTGGTTTCTCTCAAATACCTGTATCAGCGAAGGATCAAGAAAATACCACTTTTACTTGTCCTTTTGGTACTTTTTCTTATAGACGTATGCCTTTTGGTTTATGTAATGCACCTGCTACCTTTCAAAGATGCATGATGGCTATATTCTCTGACTTTTGTGAAAAGATTTGTGAAGTTTTCATGGATGATTTCTCCGTTTATGGATCTTCTTTTGATGATTTCTTGAGAAACCTTGATCGAGTTCTGCAGAGATGCGAAGACACTAGTCTTGTCTTGAATTGGGAGAAGTGCCACTTTATGGTTAATGAAGGCATTGTCTTGGGGCACAAAATTTCTGAAAGAGGTATTTGAAGTTGATAAAGCTAAAGTTGATGCCATTGAAAAGATGTCGTGTCCCAAGGACATTAAAGGTATAAGAAGTTTCCTTGGTCACACCGGTTTTTATAGGAGGTTCATTTAGGACTTCCCTAAAATTTCTAGGGTGGAGGGCGCGCCCCCTGCCTCGTGGGCACCTTGTGTGCTCTCCAGACTCTGTTTTCTTGCACGATACTTCTTTTGGCCAGTAAAAATTCATTATATAATCTCCCGAAGGTTTTGACCAGCATATCACGCAAATATCCTCTATTTTTGCCTTGAGCTGTCTCCATCGCAGACTTGAACAATATGTCATCCAGGATTTGGAGGGAGAAAGCTATGTGGCTGATTACCTTGCAGACCCTAAGGTCTACGGGGACATGGACCATTATGGTTGGACCACAGAGGAATAAGAAGACTACGAGCCTAAGGGAAAGGAGGAGACGAGCTCAGATGAAGATGAAGTCCCATTACCTCAACCTGGGGACATGCATGTGGAGTTTAAAAAGTAAGGCCTCCCTGGTAGAGCACAGAAACCTAAGATTGAGTTTATCCCTTTCTGTCTCTTGCAGGAGAACAAACAGGAACTGTGTAAAAAGATATTAAGCCTTGAGCAGGAGATCGATGATCTAAGGGAGCACTCATGCTATCCTCAAGGAGTCTCATGATCAACTCCAAGTGAAGCTAACCATGGAGAAAGCCACTTTCCCTCATATGGTCTTAATTGATAATGCAGATGCCACTAACCCGTGTTGTGAGCATGTGCATCTTGTGGAGGAGAATGCCAAGTTGAAGGAGCAAGTTGAGAAAGGCCTTGTCTCTTGCATACAAGGTGAGAAGAATCTCAATGACCTTTTGAGCAATCAAAAGGAAGTTGCTTCCAAGGAGGGAGTTGGGTTCGTACCCAAGTGCAAGAACAAGAAGAAGAATGACAAGACCAGACGACCTCCTCCTCTCAAGCAAACTTTTGTGAAGGAGGGAGAGGGTTCTTCTAAGGAGAAGAAGAACAATGTGAATGGTGGTGATGTCAAAAAGGGCAATGCCACCCCTTCCAACAAAGCCGACGACTTTAACCCTTCTTATGTGTTGTGTCGTGCTAGTGATGGGCATGTTTATGCTAAATTTGTTGGTTATCCTTATGAGTACATTGAATGGTCTATTTGGGTTCCTAAGACCCTTGTTACTAACATCAACGGACCTATTACAAAATGGGTACCTAAAACCAAGCATTGATCTCTTGTATGTGTTTGCTTTCGGTGGGGAATCATGGTTGCTCGATAGTGGAGCCACAAATCATATGACCGGAAGCAAGGACTTGGTGGTGGATGTGCACAAGATCCCATCTATGCCCACCAATGTCGAGTGGGGTGATGCCTTGTCTTCTAAGGTATTGGGTCTTGGCAAGGTTGTCATTTCTCATGATCCCACGATCGAGAAATTCATGCTTGCTGAGTCCCTTGCATACAATTTACTTTCCATTCGTCAACTTGCACTCATGGGTTTTGCCACATTCTTTGATATTGATACTGTGGCCCTCTTGTGGAGCAAGACTCTTAAAGTAGCCTTTGTTGGGCATGTCGAGAATTGTCTTTATGTGATTAACTTTTCGGAGCGACCTACTAAGACCGCGACATGCCTAATGGCTAAAGTTGATGTGGGGTGGCTTTGGCATCGCCTCTTAGTCCATGTCAATATGAGATATTTGCAAAGTCTTCTCAAGGGGTACCATGTCCGTGGACTAATAAACGTTAGCTTTGCCAAAGATCGTGCTTGCAGTGCTTGTATCGAAGGAAAGTTACATGAGAAGGCTCACCCTCCCACGACTATCATCTACTCGAAGAGACCCTTGGAGCTCGTACACATGTATCTCTTTGGGCCTCCATCCTTTGATAGTCTTGGGGGTATAAAGTATTGCTTGGTGATTGTCGGTGATTACTCAAGATACACTTGGGTATATTTCTTCAAGAGGAAGAGTGAAACTCAACAAACTGTCATCGACTTTGCAAATGAAGCTCAACGTCAACACGATGCAAAGATCTTGACAATAAGAAGTGACAATGGCACCGAATTCAAGAACTACACCTTGGATGAGTTTCTTAGTGATGAGGGGATCAAGCATCAATATTCTGCACCATACACCCTCAACAAAATGGTGTAGCAGAGAGGAAGAACCGGACGTTGATGGATGCGGCAAGGACCATGATGGCGGAGTTCAAGTCTCCTTACAACTTTTGGGCCGAAGCCATCAACACCGCGTGTCATGCATCCAATCGGCTCTATCTCCGCAAAAGGCTTGGACAAAACTCGATATGAAATACGCACTGGTAACAAGCCCAACCTCAAGTACTTCCGGGTGTTTGGTTGTGAGTTTTTCATTCTTTCGTTTCTCTAAATTTGAGGCTAGAGCTCATGAGGGCATATTTGTTTGTTATGCTACAAACTCTCATGCTTACCGTGTCCTCAACAAGTCCACGGGACTCATTGAGGAGACGTGTAATGTGGAGTTTGACGAGAATAACGGCTCCCAAGTGGAGCAAAGTGGTACTTGTGATGCAGGTGATGAAATTCCTCCCTAATCCATAAGAAGAATGGGTGTTGGTCATATCCTACCCATTGAGGAACCCCTTGTGGCGAAAGGAGAAGGACAATGCTCCACTCAAGTGGAGCCATCACCAACCTAAGACCCACATGCTTCAGAAGAACAAAGTGAAGGCCCTCAACCAAGTGAACAAGATCAAGGGAAAGATCAACCTCAAGATGGTGGTGAGCCACCAAGTGATGCCCAAGGTCGAGTTCTCCCCTCCGAGCAAGTTCAAGATCAAAAGCAAGCTCAAGATCAATACAGCGCTCAAGATGATCAAGTTTCCACTCCTCATCTCACTCCTGAGGAGGAATTGGAGCGTCGTGCCTCTAATATTACATCCAAGCTCACAACCAAAGATCATCTCATAAAGAATGTGCTTGGAAGCCTAAGGAAGGGGGTAAGCACTCGTAGACAATTAGCAAACTATTTTGAACATCACGCGTTTGTCTCTTGTGTCGAACCCCAAAAGGTCTATGAGGCGCTCGACGATCCGGATTTCCTCAATGCCATGCATGAAGAACTCAACAACTTCGAGCACAACCAGGTGTGGAGATTGGTGCCAAGGCCAACAAGGAATCATAATGTCATTGGAGCCAAGTGGATATTCAAGAACAAGCAATATGCTCATGGGATCATTGTTCGCAATAAGGCTCGTTTGGTAGCACAAGGCTACTCCCAAGTCGAGGGTATCGACTATGGTGAAACCTTTGCTCCCATTGCTCGCCTTGAATCTATTCGTTTGTTGATTGCTTATGCTTCTCATCATAACTTCAAGTTGCAACAAATGGATGTGAAGAGTGCTTTTCTTAATGGTCCTATTAATGAGTTGGTGTATGTCAAACAACCCCCAGGGTTCGAGGATCCCCATTTCCCCGATCATGTGTACCAACTTGACAAGACACTCTATGGCCTTAAACAAGCCCCACGTGCGTGGTATGAGCATCTTACCGAGTTGTTGCAAGATCATGGGTTTGAAATTGGGAAATCGACCCCACTATTTTTACTAAGAAGGTCAAACGGGAGTTGTTTGTATGCCAACTATATGTTGATGATATTATCTTTGGTTCCCCTAACAAAGCTTTCAATGAGAAATTTGCCGCTCTCATGGCCTCAAAGTTCAAGATGTCTATGATGGGAGAGTTGAAGTTCTTTCTCGGGTTCGAAATCAAGCAAAGAAGAGAAGGAACCTTCATCAACCAAGCCAAATACACTCAAGACATGCTAAAGAGATTCAAGCTAAGTGATGTCAAGCCGGATTCCACTCCAATGCCCGTCAAATGCCAACTTGACATAAATCCCAATGGTAAAGTGGTGGATCAAAAGGTATATCGCTCCATGATTGGCTCCTTGCTTTACCTTTGTGCATCTAGACCGGATATCATGTTGAGTGTGGGGATTTGTTCATGGTTTCAAGCTGCACCTAAGGAAAGCCACTTTGCGGCGGTCAAGCGAATCTTTCGATATTTGGCTCATACACCAAACTTTGGCTTGTGGTACTCAAGAGGAGCCAACTTCATCCTTTTGGGCTATTCAGACTCAGATTGAGCGGGAGACAGAGTGGATAGGAAGTCCACCTCTGGAGGGTGCCAATTTCTTGGTTGCTCTTTGGTGAGTTGGTCTTCTAAGAAGCAAAGTTGTGTGTCTCTCTCGTCCATCGAAGCAGAGTATGTGGCTGTCGGTAGTTGTTGTGCTCAACTTCTATGGATGAGGCAAACTTTGAAGGATTACAGTGTCATTTGTGATGAAGTGCTTCTTTGGTGTGATAATGGAAGTGCCATCAAGATCTCTCTCAACCCGATGCAACACTTCAAGACGAAGCATATTGAGATTCGGTATCACTTCATCTGGGATCACATTAGGCGAGGGGAGATCAAACTCAAGTATGTCAACACTCATGATAACTGAGGGAGTCCTGGATTAGGGGGTGTCCGGATGGCCGGACTATGACCTTTGGCCAGACTCCTAGACTATGAATATACAAGATTGAAGACTTCGTCCCTTGTCCGGATAGGACTTTCCTTGGCGTGGAAGGCAAGCTTGGCGACACGATATGTAGATCTCCTCCCATTGTAACCGACTCTGTGTAATCCTAGCCCTCTCCGGTGTCTATATAAACCGGAGAGTTTTAGTCCGTAGGACGAACAACAATCATACCATAGGCTAGCTTCTAGGGTTTAGCCTCTCTGATCTCGTGGTAGATCAACTCTTATACTACCCATATCATCAATATTCATCAAGCAGGAGTAGGGTTTTACCTCCATCGAGAGGGCCCGAACCTGGGTAAAAACATCGTGTCCCTTGTCTCCTGTTACCATCCGCCTAGACGCACAGTACGGGACCCCCTACCCGAGATCCACCGGTTTTGACACCGACATTGGTGCTTTCATTGAGAGTTCCTCTGTGTCGTCACCTTCAGGCCCGATGGCTTCTTCGATCATCAACCACGACGCGGTCCAGGGTGAGACTTTTCTCCCCGGACAGATCTTCATATTCGGCGGCTTTGCATTGCGGGCCAATTCACTTGGCCATCTGGAGCAGATCGAAAGCTACGCCCCTGGCCATCAGGACAGATTTGGAAGTTTAAACTACACGGCTGACATCCGCGGAGACTTGATCTTCGACGGATTCGAGCCACAGCCGAGCGCGCCGCACTGTCACGATGGGCATGATCTAGCTCTGCCGCCGGACAGTGCCCAAAGCGCCGCTCAGGTGTCCGCTCCGACCCTTAGCTCGGAGCCGACTGCGCCGGTCGAGGACGGGTGGCTGGACGCTATCTCGGGGGCTGCAATCTCTACGGCGATCGAGCCGAACACCAATCTTGTCCTTCGCGAAGCTCGTGACTCTAGGGTGCCGGACTCTGTTCTGGACTCCGAATCTTCCGCACCCCTCCCGATCGAACCCAATTGGGCTCCGATCATGGAGTTCACCGCCGCGGACATCTTTCAACACTCGCCCTTTGGCGACATCCTGAATTCACTAAAGTCTCTCTCTTTATCAGGAGAGCCCTGGCCGGACTATGGTCAGCAAGGTTGGGATGCGGATGACGAAGAAATTTGAAACCCACGCACCACCCACTTCATAGCCACTGTCGACGATTTAACCGACATGCTCGACTTCGACTCCGAAGACATCGACAGTATGGACGCCGATGAAGGAGACGACCAAGAACCAGTGCCTATAGGGCACTGGAAAGCCACCTCGTCATACGACATATACATGGTGGACACCCCAAAAGAAGGGGATGGCGATGGAACAACGGAGGATGACCCCTCCAAGAAACAGCCTAAGCGCCGGCGTCAGCGGCGCCGCTCTAAATCCCGCCAAAGCAAAAACGGCGAGTCCGGCACCGGAGACAATAACACCCCGGACAGTGCCGAAGACAACCCCCTCCAGCAGGATTCAGCGCAGGAGGATGGAGAAGCCAGCCCTCATGAGAGAGCGGCAGACAGAGAGGTCGAGGACGATAATTACATGCCTCCCTCCGAAGACGAAGCAAGCCTCGACGACGACGAATTTGTCGTGCCTGAGGACCCCGTCGAACAAGAGCGTTTCAAACGCAGGCTCATGGCCACGGCAAGCAGCCTCAAGAGAAAACAGCAGCAGCTTAGAGCTGACCAAGACTTGCTAGCCGACAGATGGACGGAAGTCCTCGCTGCCGAAGAGTACAAACTCGAACGCCCCTCCAAGAGCTACCCAAAGCGCAGGCTGCTACCCCAACTAGAGGAGGAAGCAACTAAACCTACATCACCAGCGTATGATGCGGCCGATCGGCCACCCCGTGGCCGCGACAGAGAGGCCTTTCGGCCCTCAACTCAAGCCGCACCCCGGCGCCGCTCAAAAAGTACCAAGGCACGGGGAAACGCGCCAGACCTGCGAGACATATTGGAGGACAAGGCAAGGCAAACAAGATCGATCTACGGATCGCGTGGGCGCCCCACGACACGTGACGATAACCGTCACGCCGGATATGGCAAATACGGCCAGGCCGAACACAACAGACAAAGCTCATCCGAGCTACGTCGTGATATAGCCCAGTACAGAGGCGCCGCACACCCACTATGCTTCACAGATGAAGTAATGGATCATCAAATCCCGAGGGTTTTAAACCCGTAAACATCGAATCATACGATGGCACAACAGATCCTGCGGTATGGATCGAGGATTATCTCCTTCATATCCACATGGCCCGTGGTGATGATCTACACGCTATCAAATACCTCCCACTCAAGCTTAAAGGACCGGCTCGGCATTGGCTTAACAGCTTGCCAGCAGAGTCAATTGGTTGCTGGGAGGACCTGGAATCCGCATTCCTTGACAATTTCCAGGGCACCTATGTGCGACCACCAGACGCCGATGACCTAAGCCACATAATTCAGCAGCCAGAGGAATCGGCCAGACAATTCTGGACACGGTTCCTAACCAAGAAAAATCAAATAGTCGACTGTCCGGACGCAGAGGCCCTCGCAGCCTTCAAGCATAACATCCGAGACGAATGGCTTGCCCGGCACCTAGGACAGGAAAAGCCGAAATCCATGGCAGCCCTCACGACACTCATGACCCGCTTTTGCGCGGGAGAAGACAGCTGGCTAGCTCGTAGCAATAACATGACCAAGAGCCCTGGTAATTCGGATACCAAGGACAACAATGGCAGGTCGCGTCGCAACAAGCACAAGCGCCGCATTAACGGCGACAACACTGAGGATACGGCAGTTAATGCCAGATTCAGAGGCTCTAAACCCGGTCAGCGGAAAAAGCCATTCAAAAGAAATACTCCGGGCCCATCCAGTTTAGACCGGATACTCGATCGCTCGTGCCAGATACACGGCACCCCCGAACAACCAGCCAATCACACCAACAGGGATTGTTGGGTGTTCAAGCAGGCAGGCAAGTTAAGTGCCGAAAACAGAGACAAGGGGCTGCATAGCGATGACGAGGAGGAGCCCCGGCCGCCGAACAACAGAGGACAGAAGGGCTTTCCCCCACAAGTGCGGACGGTGAACATGATATACGCAACCCACATCCCCAAAAGGGAACGGAAGCGTGCGCTCAGGGACGTATATGCGTTGGAGCCAGTCGCCCCAAAGTTCAACCCATGGTCCTCCTGCCCGATCACTTTTGATCGAAGGGACCACCCCACTAGCATTCGTCACGGCGTATTCGCCGCATTGGTCCTAGACCCAATCATTGACGGATTTCACCTCACTAGAGTCCTCATGGACGGCGGCAACAACCTGAACCTGCTTTAGCAGGATACAATGCGGAAAATGGGCATAGATCCCTCAAGGATTAAACCCACAAAGACGACCTTTAAAGACGTCATACCAGGTGTAGAGGCCAGCTGTACAGGCTCAGTTACACTCGAAGTGGTCTTCGGATCTCCGGATAATTTCCAAAGCAAGGAGTTAATCTTTGACATAGTACCGTTCCGCAGTGGCTATCACGCCCTGCTCCGACGAACCGCATTTGCAAAGTTCAATGCGGTGCCGCACTAGGCATATCTCAAGCTCAAGATGCCAGGCCCTCGTGGAGTCATTACGGTCAATGGAAACACCGAACGCTCTCTTCGAACAGAGGAGCACACGGCGGC
This sequence comes from Triticum aestivum, assembly GCF_018294505.1. NCBI lineage: Eukaryota > Viridiplantae > Streptophyta > Magnoliopsida > Poales > Poaceae > Triticum > Triticum aestivum. The sequence continues at coordinate 696,334,482 of NC_057803.1, forward strand.
CCTCGCGGCAGAAGTACAAAGTAGCCTCTCAAGGCAATTCTCCAGTCCGGCTGTTAAGCGTCCGGACACCGTCAAGCGCGCCCGGAGTAACCTACAACAAGACCGTCTGGCACATCCTGAGCTAGCATAGCAGTGCGGCCCCAACCCCAGCCCTCGCGAGATTGCGGAACCAGTACCACGCTTACATAATTACGCTCTGGAAATACCATGGGCATAAGGGGAGGGGCACAACCACGGCATGCCCAGAATACGGCTTAACCGCACTAGGGGCTCCAGAATTTTGTGATTTTTCTTTTTTTTTTACTTTCAGGACTCCACTATTCGGAAGACCTGTCCGGCAGTACAATCGCCGTACACACGATGCAACAGCCAGGGAGACAGCAAGCCACGTCGAACGTCCAGGTGGTCTCTATAACGAGCTAAATACCTGTCTTACCTAAAGTCTCGCAGCTTGCCCCTGGAGGGGGACATGTCAAATAATCCTATCTCTTGCTTATCGCAGTATTTGTATCATTCTGCTATCATAGAAGCCCTTTCATAAACAATATATAGCTCTTGTCTATTATTGCATTTATTTCTTACATATGTTCAGTTTTGACATTATGCAACCGTACACTTTGGTACGGCCAATACACCAGGGGCTTAAGTTCCCCAAAATACGGTGTGAGAAGACCGAACACTCTCATGAGCGCGACACCCCGAACTTATAGCATTATATGCATCGGCTCCGAATCATGTCTTGGGTCAATAGTTGGGTTTGCCCGGCTCCCATGTTTTGGTACCTTACGTTCCGCTATATCGGCTAAGGTAGCGCTGGGAGAACTACTGCGATTGTTCCCCAGTTGAGCTGGGTTAACACCTCAGCAGAGAAAGCTAAAACTGACCATCATGATAGGGCGAGAGCCGGTCGCTGTTCGCGAGGTTTTTCGAGTCCTTAAAGACTTATGCCGCTTAGAGCGAGGATATGGCTTTGTCCGGCCTAGGTGTGGATAGCGCCCCGAACTCGGTCTTACTAGGGGCTTCGCCGAAATTTAAAATTATAGAATTCTATGGCTAAGTGAGAGTGATAAAGCATTATAAGTCCGATTGCCTTGTTCGTTGTGCTGAGCGCCTCCCTCGACGGACCCAAGAATGGGAACAAGAGCCTCAGGTTTATCCCGAACACCCCAGCACTCGTGGCATGGGGGTAGAAGCCGACAACCTGCATCTCTCAGGTTTAATAAACAGCCGCACAGAAGGTAATATTTTAAATTCAAAAAGCGTTGCTTAGCGCATATGAACAAGTTTTCAGCGCACAGGATAAACACGAGCGAGTTTACTCAAAAATTACATCCCTGGTACATTCATTCGCCACAAGGCGGGCACCCTTCAGGACGCCCTCATAATACATCTCGGGCCTGCGATGCTCCTTCCCCTCCGGTGGCCCTTCTGTCACCAGCTTCTCAGCATCCAGCTTGCCCCAGTGCACTTTAGCACGGGCAAAAGCCCTACGGGCGCCTTCGATGCATACGGAGCGCTTGATGATTTCAAGCCGCGGACAGGCATCCACCAGCCGCCTCACCAGCCCGAAGTAGCTCTCAGGCAGGACCTCCCCAGGCCACAGCCGGCCTATAAGGCCCTTCATGGCCTGTTCGGCCACCTTATGGAGCTCGACCAGCTGCTTCAGCTGGTCGCTCAAGGGCACCGGGCGTCCGGCCTCAGCATACTGGGACCAGAACACCTTCTCCGTCGAGCTCCCTTCTTCGGCTCGGTAGAATGCGGCGGCGTCGGACACACTGCGGGGCAGATCTGCGAATGCTCCTGGAGAGCTCCGGATTCGGGTAAGTAACACGTAATTCACTTTCACATGCTTGCTTTGCATAAAGAATGCCTTACCCGCCGCTATCTTTTTCATCGCCTCAATCTCCTGGAGGGCTTTTTGGGCTTCGGCCTTGGCAGACTTGGCGCTTTCAAGTGCCGAGGCAAGCTCGGACTCTCGCGTCTTTGAGTCAAGCTCTAAACTCTCGTGTTTCTTCACGAGAGCATCGAGCTCTTGCCGCACCTTCCGCCACCCGCGCCTCTTGTTTCTCTCGCTCGGTGCGCTCCATGGCCGCATTGTCTTCGGCCTTGGACAACGCTTCCTTCAGGGTCGCCACCTCGGTTGTGGCCCCTGTAACATTCACGTTGGTCCTGTCATTATTTGCAACCAGGTATTTTTATATATATTTACATAAGGCACTACCTACCTTCCTTGTCCTCGAGCTGCTTCTTGGCAAGGCCGAGCTCGTTCTCGGACCGCTCGAGGCTCTGCTTCAATGCATCGACCTCCGCAGTCAGTGCGGCAGAGGTCAGCAGCGCAGCCTGCATTCCCATATTGACATATTTCTGTTAGACTCCTGCGTATATCTTTTTAGATCCTCAGTCCGGCTTTTCTTTCCGAACACCAAACTGAGCATCAGGGGCTACTGTCTATGCGGTAACATTTTTACATGTTTTAAATACATACCTCAAAGCCTGTTAGAAGGCTGGCACAGGCTTTTGTCAGCCCGCTCTTGGCGGACTGAACCTTCTCGATCACCGCACTCATAACAGTGCGGCGCTCCTCGTCGATGGAGGCGCCGTTAAGCACCTCCAGCAACTTTTCCGGCGCCTCCGGTTGTATGGAGGCCGCCGGCGTCGTAGGCTTGCCCTTCTTGCGAAGGGGCCGCCTGCCGGACTCCGGAACCATTGAAGGTTCCGGTGCGGTGTCCGGCCCAGGGACGGACTTAGATCCCTCCAGGGTTTTATCCCCTTTGGGCCTGGAGTCCGAGAGGTCACCTTGCTGCGCCTCCAGGACCACCTCCTCCTGGCTCAGCCCCTTTTGGGACTCTGCCTCGGCTTCGTCCTTAGGGCGGGGGGAGGAAGCCGTCGGGAGTGAAAAACTATTCATATCCAACGAGTCCAGGGAGCCACTCGACGAATTGTTGAGCTGAGCCTTGGGCGGAGTGCACAATTATATTCGGCGTCAGAAGGTACTGTGCAATAAAGGAACACCGTGAGTTATTCTAGTACCCGGATACTTACGATTCCGCCAGGGGCTTGGCCCTGGATGGCCACTCCTCTCCGCCGTCTTCGGCGTCGGAGGCGTAGTCCGGAAGAAGGGTCTCCCCTTCTTGGACCCTCTGGCCTCCCCAGTTGGGGCGGCCATCCTTTTCTTTCCTCCCCCCGTTGGAGGGGGAGAGGCTTCTTCTTCCTCCTCCTCGTCTTCAGAGGAGGAGTGCGCTTCGGGGTCGTCGGGCGATGAGTCCGACACCACCAGTCGCCGGGAGCTCCTTCGAGTTCCCGTGGCCTTCTTCTTGGCCTTCTTCTCCAGCACCACGTGGGGTGCCGGGACCAGCAGCTTCGTTAGGCGGGCGTCTTCTGGGTGTTCGGGCAAAGGAGCCGGACAGTTGATCTGTCCAGCCTTCTTCTGCCAGTCCTGTTAAAGGAATGGGAGTTTAGATCACGCATAGAGTCAAACTATGAAAAACAAATACCCTGTAATGGGTAAACTAAGCTTACCATGCTGGCTTGGCGCTTCACGCAGAATCCGCGATCCTCGGTAGTGGGAGGGTGGACCTCAGAGCTCTTGAAAAGCACCTTCCAAGCATCTTCGTGCGTTGTGTCGAAGAGCTTGGACAGAGTTTGGTGCTGAGCTAGGTCGAATTCCCACAGATTAAAAGCCGACCGTTAACACGAGAGGATCCGGCAGAAGAGCATGACCTGGACCACGTTGACGAGTTTAACCTTCTTGTCCATCAGGTTCTGGACGTAGGTTTGGAGTCCGGTCGCCTCTTCCGGATTACCCCACGACAGGCCCGTCTCTTTCCATGAGGTGAGCCGCGTGGGGATGCCAGATCGGAACTCGGGGGCCGCTGCCCATTCAGGGTCACGCGGCTCGGTGATGTAGAACCACCTCGATTGCCATCCTTTGATGGTTTCCACAAAGGAGCCCTCGAGCCATGTAACGTTGGCCATCTTGCCCACCATGGCACCTCCGCACTCTGCTTGTCGGCTGCCCACAACCTTCGGCTTGACATTGAAGGTCTTCAGCCATAAGCTGAAGTGGGGCTGGATGCGGAGGAAGACCTCACACACAACGATAAACACCGAGATGTTGAGGATGAAGTTTGGGGCCAGATCGTGGAAGTCCAGGCCGTAGTAGAACATGAGCCCCCGGACAACTAGGTGAAGAGGAAAGCCCAGTCCGTGGAGGAAATGGGGGAGAAACACGACCCTCTCACGGGGCTTGGGGGTGGGGATGAGCTGCCCCTCATCTGGGAGCCGGTGCGCGATGTCGTTGGACAAGTATCCGGCTTTCCTCAGCTTCTTGATTTGCCCCTCCGTAACGAAGGAGGCCATCCACTTGCCTCCCGCTCCGGACATGATTGGAGAAGGTTGAGGTAGGAAGTGCGGGCTTGGGCGCTGGAGCTTGAGTGCACAGGAATGGATAAGCGAAGGAGGAGGAAGGCGTAGATGGAAAGGGTGGATTCTTATCCCCTTATATGGGCGGCCGAAACTATGTGCCCCCACCAGCCTAGTAAAACTCGCTTATCTCCCAAGCACCATGATTAATGGCGCGGTTGGGTTACCCACGCCCGTATTGATGAGAATCTCAGAATAAGGGGACACGATCTCTACTTTGACAAGACGTGCTAAGGAAACCGCCTCGCTAAACACGCTGAGGTGGGACAGTAAAACGATTCGAATAAAGGCTTGGCTGTGGCATGATGTCACGCTACGGAATACGTCAGCAGATTAGATTTGTGCGAATATTATTCTCTCTACGGTGGTATGTGGAAACTATTTTGTAGAGCCGGACACTATCCTTGTGTTCAAACATCTTCTAGGAAGTATTCGGAGGAGGAACCCGCCTTGCAATGCCGAAGAAGATTTGCGTGCCGGACTCGTCGTCGTTGAAGCCTGGTTCAGGGGCTACTGAGGGAGTCCTGGATTAGGGGGTTTCCGGATGGCCGGACTATGACCTTTGGCCGGACTCCTGGACTATGAAGATACAAGATTGAAGACTTCGTCCCGTGTCCGGATAGGACTTTCCTTGGCGTGGAAGGCAAGCTTGGCGATACGATATGTAGATCTCCTCCCATTGTAACCGACTCTGTGTAACCCTAGCCCACTCCGGTGTCTATATAAACCAGAGAGTTTTAGTCCGTAGGACGAACAACAATCATACCATAGGCTAGCTTCTAGGGTTTAGCCTCTCTGATCTCGTGGTAGATCAACTCTTGTACTACCCATATCATCAATATTAATCAAGCAGGAGTAGGGTTTTACCTCCATCGAGAGGGCCCGAACCTGGGTAAAAACATCGTGTCCCTTGTCTCCTGTTACCATCCGCCTAGACGCATAGTTCGGGACCCCCTACCCGAGATCCACCGGTTTTGACCCCGAAAATAACCTTGCAGATATTTTCACGAAGCCCTTGGATGAAGCAAGATTTCATGAGTTAAGGCATGAGCTAAATATCATTGATTCGAGCAATGTGGCTTGAACCATTGCACACCCACCATACTCTTCATGATGTCTTGTTTAGCTGTAGGCATGTACATAGGGGGAGTATTGTTCTCTCAATGAACTCTCCCTCCCCCATTATGCATAAATTGATAAATTCTTTCACATTAGCCATTTTTAATGGTACTTGTGCTTCAAAGACGAGTTTTGGTCATGGGCCCAAGGGTAATTCTTCGCGGCGCCATACCATTCGACTCAAACATAGGTGGCTCCGGCCACCGCCCTTGTGCAAGGGTGTTTTCTTTTGTGTGTGTTTCCTTTTGCCTTGCACTTTCGGTTCTCCTAGATGCTTGAAGTCTCCAAGGAGTGGCTTTTTTGTTTGCTTCTTGCATTCGTGGAGGCATCATCATCATAATATAGTGCCTTGCTTCCATCCTAAGCCTTCTCATCTCAAGCCATCTTTTCCAAATGTACACAAGTTTGATCCTTTGTGCATGGTGAGGGAGTCCCGGACTAGGGGGTGTCCGGATAGCCGAACTATCATCATCGGCCGGACTCCAAGACTATGAAGATACAAGATTGAAGACTTCGTCCCGTGTCCGGATGGGACTTTCGTTGGCGTGGAAGACAAGCTTGGCGATACGGATATATAGATCTCCTACCATTGTAACCAACTCTGTGTAACCCTAGCCCACTCCGGTGTCTATATAAACCGAATGGCTTTAGTCCGTAGGACGAACAACAATCATACCATAGGATAGCTTCTAGGGTTTAGCCTCCTTGATCTCGTGGTTGATCTACTCTTGTAACACACCACATCAATATTAATCAAGCAGGACGTATGGTTTTACCTCCATCAAGAGGGCCTGAACCTAGGTAAAACATCATGTCCCTTGTCTCCTGTTACCATCCGCCTAGACGCACAGTTCGGGACCCCCTACCCGAGATCCCCCGGTTTTGACACCGACATTGGTGCTTTCATTGAGAGTTCCTCTGTGTCGTCACCGATAGGCTCGATGGCTTCTTCGATCATCAACAACGACGCAGTCCAGGGTGAGACCTTCCTCCCCGGACAGATCTTTGTATTCGGCGGCTTGGCACTGCGGGCCAATTCGCTTGGCCATCTGGAGCAGATCGAAAGCTACGCCCCTGGCCGTCAGGTCAGATTTGGAAGTTTGAACTTCACGGCTGACATCCGCGGGGACTTGATCTTCGATGGATTCGAGCCACAGCCGAGCGTGCCGCACTGTCACGATGGGCATGATTTAGCTCTGCCGGCGGACAGTATCTTGGAGGCCGCACTCGAGTCCGCTCCGATCTTCAATTCGGAGCCGGCTGTGCAGACCGAGGACGGATGGCTAGACACCGCCTCGGGGGCTGCAACCTCTACGGCAATAGAGCCTAACACTGATCTTGTCCCTCATGAAACTCGTGACTCCGAGGTGCCGGACTCCTTGCCGGACTACCACAGACATCTTTCAACACTCACCTTTTGGCGACATCCTGAGTTCGCTAAGGTATCTCTCATTATCAGGAGAGCCCTGGCCGGACTGCGGTCAGGACGGTTGGGATGCAGACGACGAAGAAATTCAAAGCCCACCCACCACCCACTTTGTAGCCACTGTCGACGATCCAACCGACATGCTAGACTATGACTCCGCAGACATCGACGGTATGGACGACGATGCTGGAGACTACCAAGAACCAGCGCCTATCGGGCACTGGAAAGCCACCCCAACTCACGACATATGTATGGTGGATATACCAACAGGAAGTGATAATGAGGAACAACAGGACGTGGCGAAGGAGAACTCCCCCAACAAACAACCAAAACGGCGACGCAAGCGCTGCCCGAAGTCCCGCATTGATAAAAACGACACCCATACAGACCCGGCCCTAGAGCAGGGCGAAGCAGTGTATGGCGAACATGCCACCAAGCAATCATCCGAACATGGTGAACTGGACAAGCAACCCATCCCCGGCGAAAACAAGAGCCTAGACGATCTCACGCCGAACACGTCACCAGAGCATAAGAGCCTTCATAAAAGGCTCGTCGCTACTGCAAGAAGTTTGAAGAAGCAAAAGCGGAAGCTCAAAACAGCAGAAGACGCACTCCAAATGAGATGGAGCAAAGTACTCAATACCGCAGATTATTATGACGCTAGTCGCCAGGCAAAGAGCTACCCGAAGCGCAAGCTGTTGCCCGAATTCGACGAGGAGGCCTTAGAGCCCCCACAGTCAAAAAAGAAAGAGGCCGCCTGGCCGGATAGACGACCAGATGACAGGCTAAGAGCAGCAAGGGGCTCCGCACACAAGCCGACACACGATCAGCATAAAGATCCTCGGAAAAAGGATGACCCAGTCAGGTCTATCTACGGGCCAAAAAAGAAGACTCCAGGAAGCAACACAACCCGCCGAGCATTTGAAGACAACGGCACACCCAAATACAGGGGCGCCGCACACCCACTATGTTTCACCGACGAGGTACTGGATCATGAATTTCCAGCGGGATTCAAACCCGTAAACATAGAGGCATATGACGGAGCAACAGACCCCGGAGTCTGGATTGAGGATTATATCCTACACATGCATATGGCCAGAGGAGACGATCTCCACGCCATAAAATACCTACCCCTCAAGCTCAAAGGGCCAGCTCGGCATTGGCTCAAAAGCCTCCCAGAAAATACCATTGGAAGTTGGGAAGAGCTCGAGGATGCATTTCGAGCAAATTTTCAGGGGACTTATGTCCGCCCTCCGGATGCAGACAATTTAAGTCACATAACTCAACAGCCCGGAGAGTCAGCATGCAAATTCTGGAATAGGTTCCTCACCAAAAAGAACCAAATAGTCGACTGTCCGGACGCCGAAGCCTTAGCAGCCTTTAAGCACAACGTCCGAGATGAATGGCTCGCCAGACACCTCGGCCAGGAAAAACCAATAACAATGGCCGCACTAACAAGCCTCATGACCCACTTTTGCGCAGGGGAGGACAGCTAGCTGGCTAGATGCAGCACCAGCGACCCGAGTACATCCGAAGTCAGGGATGGAAATGGGAAATCATGGCGCAGAAAAGATCAGCGCCGGAATAAGGAAAATGGCCCAAATAGCACGGCGGTCAACACCGGATTCAAAAGCTCTCGGCCGAATAACAAAACACTGCCCCTCAAGGATAACAGTGACGAGCTATCCAACCTAAACAAAATTCTGGATAGACTATGTCAAATACATAGTACCTCCGGGAAGCCTGCAAACCATACCCACAGAGATTGTTGGGTCTTCAAGCAGTCCGACCAACTTAACGCCGAACGCAAGGGGCTCGACACACCAAGCAAAGATGACGAACCCCACAAGCAGCACGCGAGAAAACATAAGACTTTCCCATTAGAAGTCAAAACAGTGAATTCACTTCATGTGATAACACGAAAACACAGTGCGGCACCTGCCATACCAGGACACCATCCGCAGAATGGGGATAGACCCTACAACAGTTCGCCGTAGCAGCACTTCCTTCAAAGGAGTGATGCCAGGCCTTTAAGCCAATTGTACAGGCTCTGTACCACTAGAGGTTGTGTTCGGTTCATCCGATAACCTCCGTCGCGAAAAGCTCACTCTCCATGTCGCCCCATTTCACAGTGGCCCTCAAGCACCACTGGGACGCGAAGCTTTCGCCCGCTTTAACGCAATACCACATTACGCGTCTCTTACGCTTAAAATGCCCGGTCCACGCGGCATAATCTCATTAAAGAGAAACTCCGAGTGTTCCTCGACCAATGAGAACGTGAGGCCGCCTTGACAGCCACACACTAATCCGACCTTGCAGGTCAAAGCCCCTAAAAACAGGTCATTCAGACCTCGGACGCGGTTAGGCGAGTCCGGCGTAAATAAACAAGGGGCTTCCCAGCTGCATACCCCTTTATAAGGGGCTGCGCGAGAGCCAATAAAGCTCAACTTTATTCATCTTCCTAATTATACTTTATTTTCAATACATCCTTTGCACGATATTTCTTCCAAACTAAGTCCTTCTCTTTTACAGATGAAGCACGTGCTACACCCGTCCAGGATACAGCACAACGGAGGCACAGGCGCAGACGTGCAGCAGGGACCCGTTGCAAGGATTCTCTTCAGATAAGACCCTGCGTAAACCTTTCTTACTGTCTCTTGTTGATACACATCCCCCGGTTTTCTACCATAACCGAGGAGGAGGCTGGCGTTTTGGCATCGGCCGCGTCAGAAGTTCCCGCCTGTACCTGGACACTAGGGGCTTAGGGCATTGTTCTGCCCGGTATCATAAAGACCAAACACCTCAGGGAGTGTTCGGCGTCTCGAGTTAGGCCTTATATGCATCAGCTCCGAATCATGTCTTTGGTCAAATGTTGGGTTTGCTCGGCTCCTGTGTTTTGCTGCCTTACGTTCCGCTCTATCGGCTAACGCGGCACCAGGAGAACTACTGCGATTGTGCCCCGGTTCGGCCGAGCGAGCACCTCAGTAGAGAAAGCCGAAAACTGACTGTCATGATATAGCGCGAGACTGGTCAACCACTCGATCGACCATTGGAATGTTTAGAATTCCTCCGCTTTGACGAAGGACCGCTTCCCGGTCAGGCATATACGCGCCCCGAGTTCGGAGAGTGCGGTGCCTCTAGGGGCTATATAGTAGCCCTACCTTCGAGCTCCTATGGCTAAGTGAAAGTGATAAAGCATTATAGTCCGGTTGCCTAGTTTGCTACGCTATCACCTCCTTAAAAAGGACCAAGACGTTGGATTAAGTGTGAAAAAGCACTTTTTTTTGCAAACACCCCCGCACCATGTGCTTGGGGGCTGAAGCCAAAGACTGCCATCTTTCAGGTTATACATACATACACGGCCGCACAGGAGATAGTTCAATACTTGAATGCACAAGTATAAAAAGCTATTGAATTATAAACATGATCTCACAAATCATACACGTCATTTGAACATGACATCTTTCGAGCACTGCGACTCTATTAAACGATCGCCCTGCAGGACTTCATCAAAATAGTGCTCGGCGGGTAGTCGGCTTTTGTCCGAACCCCGGGATGCAACAGCGGTGGCATCCATCTCCGCCCAGTATGTCTTCACACGGGCGAGAGCCATCCGTGCACCTTCTATGCATGCCGACCGCTTCATCTCCTTGATATGCGGCACTGCCCCAAGGAATTGCTGCAACAAGCCAAAATAACTCTTCGGCTTGGGCCTTTCCGGCCACAGATGAGCGACCACATCCGTCATGGCAAGTCCAGACAATCTATTCAGCTCAGCCCACTCCGCCAGCCGATCAGCCAACGGGAGTGGACGCTCCGGACTATGGAATTGAGACCAGTAAAGCTCTTCCATTTCGTGATCCTTCTGGCTTCGAAAGTGCACGACTGCGTCCGCCGCACTCGCCACCAAATCCAGATAAGGATCCTCCGCACCACACAATTGGCCCAACTGAGCATACTTCAGATCCGTAAACTTCCTACGCAGTATGAAGGGCTTTCCAGCCGCAATGTCTCCAGCCTGACGCAGTTCCTCCTTCATAGCCCGCATCGCACCACGGGCATCCTTGGACTCGGCGGCGGCCTTCTTCAGGTCCTCTTGCTCCACTCGGCGTTCTCCTTCAAGAACTTCACAGCGGTCGGTAGCATCTTTTAATTTCGAGGCCATTCCGGCCAACTCTTCCCTGCTTCGGCAGTGAGCAGCCTTTTCGGCTTTTAGCTCTTCTGCTGCCTTCGAGGCAGCCGCATCACTTATCCTGGCTTGCTCCTTGGCTCGAGCAAGCTCTGCTCGAAGGTCTTCCACAGCAGCGGCGCCATCTGCATCAAGCATACAAATTGTAAGGAACGGGCATCAGCTCCCTTACAAGGCAACCGCGGAGCAACCACCTACCTTGCGACTCATTAAGTCGTTTATTGACCAGCGCGATGTCCGCATCCGCAACATCGAGTTGCCTCTTTAGTTCGGCAACTCCATCAGCCCGGCTGGCTACTGAACGTTCCGCCACCTGCATAGGAAGGGCAACATTCTATAACTGAGATTATGATCCTTGGCACGCTATCGCTTTCGACAGCATACCAAGTCTCAGGGGCTACTATCTATACAGGGCGCACTTCATGTGCAAAACTGTCAAAAGGTATGTCATTTTTGCGTACCTCAAACCCCGTCAGCAAGCTGCCGACTAAGGATGGCAATTTTACCCATGGACATGGATATCCATGGATATCCGACCCGAATGGACAGGGTCTGGATATGCTTTTGTGTCCATGGGCGCCGCCCAAACCCGACCCGATTGCCCGTGGGCAGGGCATGGATATAATCTTGTACCCGTGGGTATATCCAAACCCGACCCGATAGTATGACTTAATGGGCGAAAATCTGCTATCCCTACCCCACAATCACATGTCCCACTTCAATTTTATTCTTTGTTATCTAAAACATGCAAAAGAAATTGCACAATCCCAGTCGTAACTTTTATTAGTTGACATTCAATCCCCTCTGTAACACACTCCAACGCCCCTTCCCTTATTTTTATCTCCTTGTTAAATGACTCGTCATTCACAACTATTAGAAAAATACTAAATGATCTTAGCTTGTTAGTGGACGTTGATTTAGCATAAGTTGATGTTTAGCATAAGTGAGGCCTAGCCTGCTACAAGGTGAAGAATGAATGAGCTTATGTTAAACTGTGTTATGTCTTATTTATATGTCTCGAGAGCCAAGAGGACCCAATGGATATCCAGTGGGTATGGATATCCATCGGGTTTGGACATGGACACAACTTATCATCCATGGATTCTTTTCATGGATGGACAAAGACTATATTCATGGATATGGATATGGATTTGATATTGTTCAACCCGATCCAAACCCGACCCATTGCCATCCTTACTGCCGACGGCCTCATACAACCCGCTCTCGGCGGATGAGGCCCTTTCAATCACCATACTCATTAATGTGCAGTGATCTTCTGAGATAGACGCCCTCTTGAGCAAATCCTGCAGCTCCACCGGCCGCATTCCAATGGGTGCCGGACTCTCCGGTCCCGCTGAACTCGGGGAGACCCTCCGCGACGACACCTCAGGGTCGTTCGCCCCGCCCGACGGGGCGGCAGATGGAGGCGTCTTGCTCTCCATCATCTCCGGACGAAGGTCCCCCAAAGATGAGCTCTGCTGAGATGGGCTGAGATCCGAACTACAAGGTGAAAACTTCGGTTACCTTCGGAAATAATACAGGGGCGTTCCCTATTACAAAATTCCCCCTTTTTACTTACGGCTCGTTGGAGGGCTGATTCCTCTGAGGAGACAGTACGTCCGGGGCTCTTCCCAGCGCAGGACCTTCCGGTGCAGATTTCTTTCCCCGCTTTGAGGCCTTGGCCTCCGGGTCTTCGGAAGCGGTCCTCTTCTCCCCTTGGAAGGAGGGATTCTCGATTCCCCCCTTATTGAAGGCCTCCTTGGCAGAGGTGGTAGTTTCCCTGTGCCCCCCTTCACTCTCCTCCGAAGGCGCAACCTCCAACATTTTGACTAACACGGGATCCGGCGTGGTCTCAGGGAGGGGGCCGGACAGCGTATCAGTTTTGCTTGTGCTATCCACTCCTGTCCAAGGGATAGCTGGTTAAAAGGCAAACCCATGATAAATAAATGGATGATATGTCCGGACACAGGGCTACTTACTTGAGTATCCGGGCGATTGCAGCTTAGGCCAGCATCCTCGATCAAGTCCGGACGCATCTCTTGCGATCCGAAGAACAATTTGTACATCTCCGCGGGTGTCAAACCCATGAAGTGTTGGAGAGCTCGTGGCCCCTCCGGATTAAATTCCCACAGACGGAGGGGGCGACGTTTGCAGGGCAGAAGGCGCCGAATCAGCATAACCTGTGCCACTACGACCAGATTAATCTCCCTTTCTTGGAGGCCTTGAATCTGGTCCTGCAACAGGGGTACGTCTTTGGACGGCCCCCAGTTAAGCCCCTTGTTGACCCATGACGTCAGCCGTTGTGGAGGGCCCGAGTGGAAGACGAGCGGAGGCCTTTGCCTGCTGCCCCTGGGAGCGGTGATATAGAACCACTCCTGTTGCCACAAGCCGAGCTCCTCCTAAAAAGAGCCCTCGGGCCATGGAGCATCGGCCCTCTTGCTTATAACCGCCCCTCCGCACTCTACCTGACGCCCTTCTATCATCTTCGGCTCCACGTTGAAGGTTTTGAGCCACAAGCCAAAGTGATGGGTAGTGCGGAGGAAGGCCTCACAGACGACAATGAATGATGAGATGTGGAGGATGGACTCCGGAGCCAAGTCATGGAATTCCAGCCCATAGTAAAACATGAGCCCCCTCACGAAGGGATCCATCAGGAAGCCTAAACCCCGACGGAGGTGAGACACGAACACGACGCTCTCGCCGGGCTCGGGAGTAGGAATAACTTGCCCTCGGGCAGGCAACCTATGCGAAATCTCGTAGGTCAAGTACCGGGCTTCTCTCAGCTTTAGCACGTCTTCTTCCGTAAGGGAAGAGGTCATCCACTGGCCTCGTAGGTCGGAGCCGGACATTGTCGAAGGTCGAAAGTGCCTGGATCTGGAGCCCTGGGTGTTGGAACTTGGGGCGAGAGGCGGATTCGATTGAGGATTGAAGAAAAAGAACGGTCCTTGGTCTCATTATAAAGAGGAAGAATACCAAGAGCCACCCCCGTGATCATTTTGAACCCGCCTTCGATGGAGGGGGCGTTTCAACGGGCGCGGTTGGGTTACCCACATCCGTATTTATGGGAATCCCGGAATAAGAGGAACACGATTTCTGCTTCGACAAGACGTGTCAAGGAAACCGCTTCGCTAAACGCGCTGAGGTGGTACAATAAAACAATTCAAGTAAAGGCTTGGTAGTGGTGTGACGTCATGCCACTAAATACGTCAGCAGATTGAACTTGTGTAATGTTATTCTCTCTACGGTGGTACGTGGAATTTATTTTGCAGAGCCGGACACTATCCTGGTGTTCACAATCTTCTATAAATTATTCGGAGGAGGAACCCTCCTTGCAATGCCGAAGACAATATGCGCGCCGGACTCATCGTCATTGAAGCCTGGTTCAGGGGCTACTGAGGGAGTCCCGGACTAGGGGGTGTCCGGATAGCCGAACTATCATCATCGGCCAGACTCCAAGACTATGAAGATACAAGATTGAAGACTTCGTCCCGTGTCTGGATGGGACTTTCCTTGGCGTGGAAGGCAAGCTTGGCGATACGGATATATAGATCTCCTACCATTGTAACCGACTCTGTGTAACCCTAGCCCTCTCCGGTGTTTATATAAACCGGATGGCTTTAGTCCGTAGGACGAACAACAATCATACCATAGGCTAGCTTCTAGGGTTTAGCCTCCTTGATCTCGTGGTAGATCTACTCTTGTAACACACATCATCAATATTAATCAAGAAGGACGTAGGGTTTTACCTCCATCAAGAGGGCCCGAACCTGGGTAAGACATCGTGTCCCTTGTCTCCTATTACTATCCGCCTAGACGCACAGTTCGGGACCCCCTACCCGAGATCCGCCGGTTTTGACACTGACACATGGGCTGATGCAACTTGGTGGTACAACCGGTGGTTAAAGCGGTTCTACCGCTCTTCCACTATGTTGTGTAGTCCCAGCGATACTTCCGGTCTTGCACGAGTGGTTCTACCGCTCTTGTTTTGTACATGTACCACAATCGGTAGTACCGGTATTTTGAAGTGGTACTACCGCTGATTCTGGAACGGAAGTTCCACCCTCAAACACCGGCTTGCTACAGGAGCAGTACTACCGCTCTTCGGAGCTGTACCACCGGCTAACATCTGGGCGCATTATAAAGGGCGGGTGCTTAAGGGGTATTCTATTTCCCCTTCGCTCCTGTCCCTCATCGGAACCCTAGTTGCCGGTTGCTCCACCCATTGCCCCGGAGCGCCCTCAGGCATTCCGGATCGGTCGACCCTTCATCGGATCCGCTCTGTGGAGGTCGTCTCCCTTCCGATCTTCTCCCATGGATACCGGTAATGCCCTGTTTCCTCTTGTTCTTAGGGTTCCTTTTGTTGAATCCTTCATCTAGGGCATTGCTTGTACTCCCACATTTTTGGCCAAATGATTGGTGGGAGAGATCCTTATAAACTCCTCCTTTTCTTGTGCGTAGTTAGAAGTAGGAATATTGCATCTAGATTCAAAGTAGGGCTGTACCCGTTCTTCAACTCGGCAGATCCGCTCTCAGCGGTACTACCACTCCTCATGAGCGGTACTACCGCTTTGGCGGTTCTACAGGTTGAACAACCGGAACAACCGCTTTCTCTAAACCCATCTGCATTGTTCTTCTTCTACTTACGAACATGACATGTATTCCTGTGATCTTGTGTACATTCCTCTCATCTTTGCTGGGCTATCTGAGTGCTCTCTGTGTGCGTGTGCAGGTGGATCTAGCTCCCGTGCTGCTTAGAAGCCTTGGAACACCAAGAAGAGGGCCCGTAGGGGCAAACCATCGGATGATAGTGAGGATACTCGCGAGGTTGTGCTCCCTACCAAGGCCACTCGCCGGGAGAAGTCTGCTGCTGCCAAGCAGCATGCTGTGTTACCTATGCACAAATGGAAGATTTTGGACTTGGAAAAGTTCCGTTCCCAGGATCCCTACACTATGACGCCACATCCTCGGTGGAACAACCCTCAGTTCTGGAATGAGTTGCAGTTAAGGGTTGTGTCAGAAATTTTTGAGCACCACAAGAACAAGTTCACCCGGATGTGGTCCATTGACATCGATCACTGGAGGAACAACCTTGGTTACTTTGGATAGGCTCTGAAGATCTGTGAGGAGTTTGATTTGATCAAGCTCATGACTGTGAATTATGACTTTGATGTGCAGCTCATTCATTAGTTCTATGCTACAGTCCACTTCGGCACCGATGATGAGCGTCACCTGTCTTTTATGTGCCGCGATGATTTCTTTCATGTCCCTTGAAGAGCCTTCTACAATTCTCTTGGCTATGAGGATACCGGCTTGAAGGGCCAAGGTGGTCTCCATCCTCACGACTGAGCCCAACCCATGGACAAGGTGAAGCTTGCTCCTCTCTACATCCCGGGTCATGGTATCGTGGGCAAATCTAATGACCTTCTGCCAGTCTATGATATTCTGCATCGAGTGTTCCGCTGTGTGCTGCTACCCAAGGTTGGGAATCAAGACGATATTTATGGTTCCGGTGCCACGTTTGATGTCTCCAAGTGGATGTGGGAGGTGATGTACAATATGGTGTGGTACCACAAGGTACCGATCTATGCTCCTTTTGTGATGCAGTTTCTGAACCCCGTTTGGGCAGTCCGTAGGCCAGGAGAACCTCTCACCACTTCTGCTAATCTCACGGAGCACGAGGTTAAGGTGTTGAGGAAGAAGAAGCATAAGACTCCTCGTTTTTCTATGGGCAATTAGGAGGATGTGTATGCTACCTCGGACGATGATGACTTTGAGTTGGAGGCTGGGGCCCAGCCCACTTGGGTTGAAAAGCTGACTACCAAGATCAAGAAGACTTTTTGCTTGCAGACTCATATTCAGAAAAAGCTCTACCAGGCTCATGTTGCGGAGAAGATGGCACGTCGCAGGCAGATTCAGTTGATGAAGCACCTTAATGTGCCAGATGTGAAGAGTGGCTCTGAGAAGACCATCACTCCTAAGGATACATGGTGCTTGGAGAACTGCCAGTGGTCTGATGAAGAGTCTTCTACCTCTACTTTTCATGGTCCTAGGGGTGTTATCACGGAGTCTGAGGGGACTGAGGAGTCTGAGGGTGCTAATGATGCTGATGATTCTGACAGCTCAACTGGCGGGGAGATCTACTGAGCCCCGGGGCGTTAGTTCGCTCTTTTCCTTTTTGGTGTCTTGATGCCAAAGGGGGAGAGAGCTCTATTAGGTCACGGGAGTTGCATGGGGGGGGGGGGTTCTTTTGCAGTTGTTCTTGCGCGTTCATTTGCAGTTTCTCTTTCTACTGTCTTGTGAACTTGTCCTATGTTGTGACTTTGTGCATGGTGTAAGACATGCGTCCCTTATCTATTTATCTATGCACTCTTCTGTCAGTAAAGCTTGCATGCTAATGTTCTGCTAATACATGCTTTGTGTATGGTATTGTGTTTCGCTGTCACTGGTTGATCTATAAAATCTAGGGGGAGCATTGATCCTAGTGTGAGCATTTTGCATTCTCAAAGCAAACTCTAAATAGTGCTCACAGTTAGGGGGAGCCCCGTCTATATTTTCTATATCTCCCGTGCCTTTTGAGTGGTTGTCATCATCCACCAAAAAGGATCAAGAAATCTTTTTGGGTTTTCTTTTAACACTTACAACTAATTAAACTAAAAATAAAAACCGATAAGAAGCAGGAAATATTATAGGATTTTCTCAAAGTTTTTCAAACACACAAGAAGAAAGTGAGAAAATAAATCTAACATGAATAATATAATGAAAAAGTATGACACCAACAACTGGAATGAAATGTGTGAACATGAATATAATATCGATGGAAATACCTACCCCCCAAGCTTAGGCTTTTGGCCTAGCTTGGTAATTGTCGGTGTCAAAACCGGTGGATCTCGGGTAGGGGGTCCCGATATGTGCGTCTTAGGCTGATGGTAACAGGAAGCAAAGGACACAATGTTTACCCAGGTTCGGGCCCTCTCGATGGAGGTAAAACCCTACTTCCTGCTTGATTAATATTGAAGATATGGGTAGTACAAGAGTAGATCTACCACGAGATCATAGAGGCTAAACCCTAAGAGCTAGCCTATGATGGTATGATTGTAATTGTGATCGGTCTTCTAAGGACCATCCTCTCCGGTTTATATAGACACCGGGGTTTACATGGAGTCGGTTACAAGGAAGGAAACATAATATCCGGATCGCCAAGCTTGTCTTCCACGCAAAGGAGAGTCCCATCCGGACACGAGCCGAAGTCTTGAGTCTTGTATCTTGATGCTTCTATAGTCCGGACGATGTATACAGTCCGGCTGTCTGGATACCCCCTTATCCAGGACTCCCTCAGTAGCCCCTGAACCAGGCTTCAATGACGATGAGTCCGGCGCGCAGTCTTGTCCTCGGCATTGCAAGGCGGGTTCCTCCTCCGAATACTCCAAGATGGTTATCGAACACGTAGACCGTGTCTGGATCTGCAAGATGATCTTCACATACCCTAGCATAAATCCGCTCTGCTTGTAATTTTTGCACGTCGTGCCCTTGCATCGTGGCCTGGTCCAACACGAACTGGCGTCTCCTGCTCCACCTCGACTCGCATTGCGAGGCGGTTTTATTGGCACGTCCTGCCAAAGCAGAGATCGTGTCCCCCTTAATACGGGCTCTTTTATCAATATGGTCATATGTGACCCCACGGCGACCGTTGGTATGATCCCGTGTATTTTAGATAAGTCTCAAGCGGTCACGCTGAAGACTCTTGGTATTCATCCCTTTTATAAAGGGGTCAAGGCCTACGCCTCTTCTCCACCTCTCCTGCCCCTTCTCGCCCCTCGAGCTCCGGTACCAAAAACCTCAGCTCCAACGCCCCAGGTCCTCCAGTATGCCCGGATCCAACGCAACAGGCCGGTGGGCGTCCTCCTCGATTCAAGAGGAGGACATTGTGAAGCTTAGGGAGGTCGGATACCTAACCGCTGATATCCAGCACAGGCTTCCTACTCCGGGGCAAGTTATCCCCACGCCAGAGCCCAACGAGAGCGTCGTGTTTATCCCTCACTTCCTCCGAGGCCTGGGCCTCACCCTCGACCCCTTTGTGAGGGGGCTCATGTTCTACCATGGGTTGGATTTTCACGATCTGGCTCCAGACGCCATCCTCCACATCTCGTCTTTCATTATTGTGTGCAAGGCTTTTCTCCACGTCAACCCACACTTTGGCTTATGGCTGAAGACCTTCAATGTGAAGCCGAAGATGATCGAGGGGCAACATGCGGAGTGCGGAGGCGCTATAATAAGCAGAAATGCTGATGCCCCATGGCCAGAGGGTTCTTTTCCGGAAGTATCCGACGTATGGTAACAGAGATGGTTCTATGTCACTGCTCCCAGAGGCACAAAGTGGGTAGCTGCCCTCGAGTTCCGCTAAGGCCCTCCGTCACCATTGGCGTCTTGGACCGATGTGGGACGAAATTATGGGCCTGCTGGCGGTATACCAGAACTGCAAAATCGCATCCGGGAGCTTATTGAGAGGGACATAAATCTTGTCAGCATAATTCAGGTAATGCTAGTCTGGCGGATGTTGCCGTGCAAACGTCGGCCTCTCCGGATGTGGGAGTTTAATCCGGAGGGTCCGCGGACTATTAAGCACTTCTTCAGCCTGACGCTCGAAGGGATGTGCAAGTTATTCTTCGGACCACATGTAAAGTGTCCGGACACCATCGAGGATGCGGGCCTAAGCTGCAATCGCCTAGATGCCCAAGTAAGTAACCTTAAAGCCGGATACTTCATTTACCATAACCATTATTCTGAAAATCCTTCTGTGGCCAGGAATGGCTCAACAAGGCGGAGAGAATCAGGTGTCCGGCGCCACTTCCTGAAGGCTCGCCTGGTCCCACTATTGCAAAGATGCTGGGCCGGGCGCTTAGCAAAATCCCTTCAGGGAAAGGCGAAGGAAAGGGAAGTGAAGCCGAACTTCACGTGCTACGCATCTAGACCGGGGAAATCGCTACCCCTCCTATGGAGGATAGCCGAAAAGGGGAGGCCAAAGCCTCCTCCCCACGCGGGAAGAAGAGGGCTGCCTCCAAAGATTTGGAGGCGGAGACGCCCAAGCAAGGGAAGAAAGCATCACCAGGGGGCTCTGCCACAACGGGCACTCTCACCGCGTCATGCCCACCAACGGGCCAGCCCTCCACCGAGCCGTAAGTTATTCATTAGTTTGAAAGTGTGATGTTACTCCGAGATCCATAACCAGGACTTTGTGTTTTGTAGTCCGGCGAGCAGCTCTTCTCAGCAGAGTTCGTCTTCGGGGGACCTCCGTCCGGAGATGATGGAGAGTGAGATTCCACCCACCTCTCCGCCTCGTGAAGCGTGCGACACGGAGGTGTCATCACGGAGGAGTCCGGATGTGCCGAAGCCGAAGGCTAATACGTCAGCCGCCCTGAGCCCGGAGCATTTGTCTCCCACGGGGGGCGATGAGAAGGGTCCGACACAGTTCAGTGTCCGACCAGACATATTGACGGGCCGTTTGGAGCGAGCCATGCTCTCGGAGGAGCACCGCTCTTTAATGAGCACGGTGCTCACGAAGACTTCATCCGCTACCAACGGTTTGAATGAGGCATTTACAAGCCTCCTCAAAGGCTTTGAGGTATGTAGTGAGAAATGCACATTTTTTTTGCTTATGAAGCACGCACTAGGTGTGCTCCCTATAGATAGTAGCCCCTGAGACTCTGGTTGCCCGCCATAGGCGGCAAACGGGGGATTGTATACTGATGACTGAGCCATACATGTGCGCAGATATACAAGGATCCGGCAGCCGACCAGTCTGTTGAAGTTGCCGAACTGAGGAGGCAGATCGGATCCATCGATGCCGATATCACACTGGTGAATAAACGGCTGGAGGAGTCACATGGTATGTGCTCTGCTTCCCTTATTGTGATGTATAGGAAATGTAAGAGGGGCATAATAATAATGCGATGTGTTTGCACTGTAGATGGTGCTGCTGCCGTGGAGGCCCTGAGGGCGGAACTTGCTCAAGCCAAGGAACAAGCTCGGGCTAGAAATGCGGCTGCCCTAAAGGCGGCCGAAGAATTGACAGCCGAACATGCTACTCATCACCGAAGCGAAGAAAAGATAGCCGAAATGGCTGGGGAGTTAAAGAATGCCACCGACCAATACACACTCCTCGAAAAGGAGAATAAGGCTAGTTCGGCCGAGCTGGACAAGGCACTTAATGCCGCCGAGGATATGCGGACCGAGATCCGCAGTATGCGGGAAGAGCTCCAACAGGCCGACAAAATCGTGGCTGGGGGCTCATACTTACTGCGGACGAAGTTCTTGGATCCGAAGTATGCTCCCCTGGCGGGGCGCTTGAGTCCTACATAAGCATATGCTGACTTGGCGAATAGTACAGCTGACACTGTCAAGTTCTTCGAGGGTCAAGGCGATGAAGAAGTGGAGAAGCTTTTCTGGTCGCAGTTCAATGCTCCTACTCGCCCGCTGCCGCTGAATGAGAAGGTGGCTGCTATGGCGGAGCTCCACAGGCTGTCCGGGCTGGCAATGCGGTCTATAATAGACCATCTTTGGCCGAAGGGGCCTAAGCCGGACATCTATTTTGGTTTGGTGCAACAATTCCTTGGAGCCGTGTCTCGGATTGATGCCATGAGGAGGTCGGCGTGCATAGAGGGTGCGCGGATGGCGCTAGCCCGTGTTAAAGCCTATTGGACGGATATGGAGGCCACTGTAATAGCGACCCGGGATCCGGCGGGAGGCCAATATCCGGCCGAGCACTACTTGGCGCAAGTCACAGAAGGTGCCCGCCTAATAGAGGCGCAGTGCTCGAAGAATGTTTTATTCGAGTGATAAGCCGAATCATTGTAGAGAACAATGTTTTAGTGTAATTATGAGGCTATGTTTATACTTTTGTCCAAAAGTATGGTTGTATCCCTTTTGCGGCCGTTTTTATATGTATAAGTAGTCTGAAAGATAGCAAATGTTGGCTTCAGCCCCCACGCATATAATGCGGGGGTGTTCGCAAAAAATATGCTTAATCACACTTGATCCAACGTCTTTGTCCATGAAGGAGGTGATTGCACGTCGAACTAGGCAACCAGACTATATAGCTATAACACTTTCGCTTAGCTATGGGAGTATGGTGGTGGGACTACTATGTAGCCCTTCGTACCTTCGCGTGCATCCAAATATGGGCGCGTGTGTACATGGCCGCGAAACGGACCTTCGTTAATGCAGAGGAATCTTTAGGGATTCCGGTGAGTCTTCGAGTGGTTGAACAGTCTCTCGCTGTATCATGACAGTCAGTTTTCGGCTTTCTCTACTAAGGCGCTCATCCGGAATAACCAGGGCAAAATCGCAGTAGTTCTCCTTTGGCCTGCCTTAGCCAGTGATAACAGAACGTAAGGCGGCAAACCCAGGAGCCGGGCAAACCCAACATTTGACCAAAGACATGATTCGGAGCTGATGCATATACGGCCAAACTCGTGACGCCGAACACTCCCGAGGGTATTCGGTCTTTGTAAAGGAAAAGAGGCTGACAAGAGCCTATTATAAGCCCTTAATTCCTAGGTACGTGCAATGTAGTCTGCCGTGGCCAAATGCCAAAAACGGCAGTATCCTCTATGGGTAGAGAACCCATGGGATGGTGAAACAACAAGAGGCGGTAGAAAAGGTTTACACAGGGGCTTAATCTAAAAAAAACCTGTTGAACGAGGCCCTGCTGCACGTCTGCGCCTTTGTCTCTGTTGTGCCGTATCCTGGAAGGGTCTCGCGCGAACATTGTCTATAAAAAAGGAAAGTAGAGTGCAACGTAAGTATGCGATTAATAATAAAAGTGTAAGATGTTGGTCTGCCAATAAGGTCGAGCCAAGTGTGGGGCTGTATTAAAAATTGATAGCCCCTGGTTTCCGCTATGGGGGTACATATACGGTGCCCTGGTTGAACCGGGCTACCGGACTCGTCTAACCGTGTCTGTGGTCTTAATGACCAGGCATGTATGTGATATTTGGAGGACGCTTACAGTCCGGCCGCCAGGGCAATCGCATGTTCCTCTGCGCATGAAGAGCGCTCCGTTATTCCGCTAATGGTGATGACGCCACGGGGACCGGGCATCTTGAGTGTAAGGTAGCCATAATGCGGCAATGCATGGAAGCGGGCGAAGGCCGGTCTTCCAAGCAATGCGTGATAGCCGCTTTGGAAGGGTGCGATGGTGAAGAGCAGTTTTTCGCTTCTAGAGTTGCCTGGGGAGCCGAATGTTACTTCCAGCATGACGGAGCCCCTGCCGTAGGTTTCAACGCCTGGTATCACCCCTTCGAAGGTGGTGTTGCATTGGCTAATTCTGGATGGGTTTATCCCCATTCTGCGGATAGTGTCCTCGTATATTAAATTGAGACTACTGCCGCTGTCCATGAGGACACGGGTGAGACGGTATCTATCTATTATTGGGTCGAGCACCAAGGCCTGTGATCCTCCGCGCCGAATATGAGTTCGGCCGTCCATGTGATCGAAGGTGATCGGACGAGACATCCAGTAATGAGATGTAGGTACGATGGGCTCTACATCGTGCGCGTCTATGGGCGCACATCGATGCCTTCTCGTGGATGTGTGAGTCGCATGGATCATGTTTACTGTTTTAACCTCTGGCGGGAATTTTTTCTGTCCCCCAGTGTTCGGCTGGCGAGGTTCGTCCTCGTCTTCACTTGGTGTTTCTCTCCCTTTGTGTTCGGCATTTAACTTGCCGGCCTGCTTGAAGACCCAACACTCTCTATGGGTGTGGTTCACAGGTTTCTCCGGGGTGCCATGAATTTGGCATAGTCTGTCCAGAACTCTGTTCAGGACGGACGGTCCCTCTTTACTGCCTTTTAGTGGCTTCTTTTGCTGATCAGGTTGAGAGCCCCTGAATCCGGCGTTGACCGTCGTGTTATCCGGGCTCTCTTCCTTGTTTTGGCGTTTGTTTTTATTACGCCTTGGCTTCCCGTTGACATCCCTTATTTTGGATGTGGTGGGGTCGCTGGTGCCTTTACGGGCTAGCCAGCTATCTTCACCCGCGCAAAAGCGGGTCATAAGGTTTGTTAAAGCTGCCATTGTCCTTGGCTTTTCTTGGCCGAGGTGTCTGGCAAGCCACTCGTCACGGATGCTCTATTTGAATGCCGCTAAGGCTTCGGCGTCCGGACAATCGACAATTTGATTCTTCTTAGTGAGGAATCTATTCCAAAGCTTGCGGGCGGATTCTCCGGGCTATTAGATTATGTGACTTAGATCGTCTGCATCCGGAGGCCGAACATAGGTCCCTTGAAAATCGGCCCTGAAAGCATCTTCGAGTTCCTCCCAACTCCCAATTGAGTTTTTGGGGAGGCTTTTCAACCAGCGTCGAGCTGGCCCCTTCAACTTGAGGGGAAGGTATTTGATGGCATGGAGGTCATCCCCACGAGCCATGTGAATATGCAGGATAAAATCCTCGATCCAAACCCCTGGGTCTGTGGTGCCGTCGTATGCTTCTATGTTCACAGGTTTGAAGCCTTGTGGGAATTCATGGTCCAGTACTTCTTCAGTGAAGCACAGGGGGTGAGCAGCCCCTCTGTATCTGGACACGCTGTGGCATGTAGTCGGCTGATGTTGTGTCCGAAGTTTATTCCGGACTGGTATCTGGCTGGTGGGAGCGTTTGGGTGACCATATTCCTTCGCCGGGTGTGTCTTTTAGGTCCATATTGGGACCTGGCTGCACCGGCCTTCTTATCCAGATGCTCACGTAGATCGTACGCAGTGTCTGCAGCCGCTCTGTTATGGTTGTGAAGCGGTACGTCTGGTTTGTTGGTCGATTTTTCTTTCGGTGGAATGTCCGCGTCGTCGAATTCTGGCAGTAGCTTGCGCTTCGGATAGCTTTTCGTATGGCGGTCATCACCATATCTTTCTTCGGTGTCTAGCACTTTATTCGATCTTCGGCTGAGCTTTTCTTGTGCGGCCTTGAGCCGTTGCTTCTGCTTTTTTAGACTTCTTGCAGTGGCCATAAGCTTTCTGTGGAGGTTGTCTCATTCCACTTGTTCGTCCGGGATGATGAATGCATCGTCGTCTGGACTATCTTTCTGTTCTGGGGCGGCTTGATACGTCTCCAACGTATCTATAATTTTTGATTGTTCCATGCTATTATATTACCCCTTTTGGATGTTTATGGGCTTTATTCTACACATTTATATCATTTTTGGGACTAACCTACTAATTGGAGGCCCAGCCCATATTGCTGTTTTTTTGCCTATTTCAGTATTTCGAAGAAAAGGAATATCAAACGGAGTCCAAACGGAATGAAACCTTTGGGAGCGTTATTTTTGGAACAAATCTGATCCGGAGAGCCTGGAGTGCAAGTCAAGAAAGCTCCGAGGGCCCCACGATATAGGAGGGCGCGCCCCCCTTGTAGGGCGCGCCCCCTGTCTTGTGGGCCTCTTGGGCGTCCACCGACGTACTTCTTTCTCCTATATATATCCACGGACCCTGAAAACATCCAGGAGCACAACGAAACACAATTTCCACCGCCGTAACCTTCTGTATCCGCGAGATCCCATCTTGGAGCCTTCGCCGACACTCTGCCGGAGGGGGAATCGATCACGGAGGGCTTCTACATCTACACCATAGCCTCTCTGATGAGTTGTGAGTAGTTTACCATAGACCTACGGGTCCATAGTTATTAGCTAGATGGCTTCTTCTCTCTTTTTGGATCTCAATACAATGTTCTCCCCCTCTCTTGTGGAGATCTATTCGATGTAATCTCTTTTTGCGGTGTGTTTGTCGAGATCCGATGAATTGTGGGTGTCAGGGAAACTGATCCACGAACACCTATGGGACCGGCGGACCGAGCCCCTTTTTGGTTCGGCGGGGGGGGGGGGGGGGGGCGGAGGTCGCACGAAGAGCAGATCGAGGCGAGGCACACGAGCAGTTTACCCAGCTTCGGAGCTCTCCGGAGAGATAATACTCCTACTGCTGCTTGTCTGATTGTATTGTGTTGTTGCCCCAGAGAGCTAAGTGTTTTTCTGGCTTCGAAATGATCCGAACCCCCTCTACGTTGCGCATGGGCCTCCTTTTATATGCTCAAGGGGTCACCGACAGGTGGCAATGCAGAGAAGGGTAAAAATGTAAAAAGAGTTGCGGTTGGTACAACTACCCGTACAGTGCATCCTACCTAACCCTCACGGCAGGGGACAAAGGCATTGAATGCCCGTCTGCGTCGCCCTAACAGTGCAGAAAAGGACCGTCAGGGGCGCCACCGTTCGCCACGATGGCGATCTTGTCAGCGTCGCATGCCACCGCACACCGCTGGCTGCACAGCCGCCTGCCACACGCGCCTGGAAAAGCCCCAGGGCGACATGTTGGTGGATGTGCTGGAGCGCGGGTACAGGGTGGCTACCTGCCGCGGCAAGCGTCTTGCCGCGGTCGTCGTCTTGTCGCGCCCGGAAGCTTGTCGCTCACCAGGCCTTGAGATGCCTTGGTTGGTTTTCCCGGCAAGCTCCTCTTGCCGGGGCCCTGTCGCCTTGCCGGGACGCGTGGCGCGTCATGGCAAGTTCCTTGGGATGCCTTGGTTGGCCTTCCCGGCAAGCTCCTCTTCCCGGGGCCTTGTCTGTTTGACTTGAATACTTTGTTCTTGAATGGCTCCAAAGGAGCCACGGAGTACCTTGGCGGTCACCCGGCAAGCCCTTGCCGCGGTGCGCTGCAGCTGCCCGTGCACAAGTTCGGGGTACTAGGGTACCCCTACTCTAGTACACCGACAGGAGCCCCTGGGCGTGGGCCACACACGGTGCCGAGCGCTGTTGGGCCAGGCCCAAAACAGGGCACGGGCACACGCGGCCTGGGCCACGCCGTATCTTACTCCATATCCACCACGCCCTCCCCAACGGCACGCGTCGAATGCGGCGTCATGGGAGAGATCGTGAGTGGTTTCTTTATTCGGAAGGGCGAAACGTCCGCCCCCTCCCTCTTTATAAGTAGGGGAAACAGGGGCAGTTCGCCCATCTCGCCGTTTGTTGCTTCAACTCCAAAAATCTCCGCCGCAGAGAGCAGCGCTCCGCCCCCCGTCGCCACCAGCACCACCAACGCCGTCGATCTCCCCTGCCACCTCCGCCATGGCTCCAAAAGCCGACAAGGGGAAGGGCGTGAAGTCGGCCGAGGCACAGCGGCTCGCGGCGCCGCGGAAGGAGCGGGCCATCTTCCCCCTCAGCTCGGCGCCAAGGAGCTGAGGGAGTACTACTACCTCTTCTGGTCGACGGAGATGCGAGCGCACCCGCGCACGAGGGTACTCCCGGCCACCGCTTCGGAACTGGCTCCGACCGAGTATCCCTTCTTCGCGCTGTTCTTCTACTGCGGGCTCAGTCTGCCTTTCTCTGAATTCTTCTGCGACATCATGAACACCTACGGGCTCCGCCTCCTTGATTTCACCCCCAATGCCGTTCTGACCATGGCAGTTTTCGCACATCTGTGCAAAAACTTTGTCGGAGTCCACCCAAACGTAGCCTTCTTCCCCCATTTCTTTATGCCCCGAGTCGAGAGAGGAGAGCCCCTTGCCAGAGGAATCGCCTGGATCTCGAGAGTCGGCAAGAAAGAAGCTTATCTGGAGGGAGAGCTTCGCAGCAAATGGGAGGAGTGGAGAGCGGAGTGGTGTTGGATCGTCGAGGAGAACCCGCAGCCGTTCACTGCCATGCGCCAAGCCCCAATAGTACGCGGCAACGATTGGAGCAACGTGGCCCCGGAAGATGACAGGCTGAAGATCGCCGTCACCCGAATCCTTCACCTCAGGCTTGCCGGGCTCATTGTAGGCGCCGTTGGCGCAGATTTCCTTCGTCGCCGCATCACCCCCCTGCAGGAGAGAGGGAGACCCGCCTGGGAGTTTAAGAACTCGGCGAATATCATGAGGTTGCGCCCGGGCCTCAATTTCAACTTCACCGTCCTAGAGCTGGGTGCGATGCTCCTGGAGCTGTTTAAACGCGATCCTCAGCATCCATTCATGTTGCCGAGGAGCGTTGTTCCGCTGTGCAACAATTCTTCGCTCGACCGGATCCGCGCGATGATGCAGTTGTGCGATTCGCACGGAATCGCCCCAACTTGGCAAGAGCCTGCGGATGGCGTCGTGCGGGCGTTCTTCGACAGCCTGGAGGAAGTGCCGATCCGCGCCGACGAGCAGAAGAGCCTCACCCGTGACACTACCGACGCGGAGCTGCAGCGCATCGCCACTAGGACGGAAGAGGCTGCGGCAGCAGCTGCCGCGGGCGAGTTCGGGTTCACCGTGGAGGAGGCAGAGGCAGCAGAGCGGCATGCCTTGCCGAGCGCGAGGAGTTTGCCGGCGAGGAAGATCTTGCCGGCCCTGAAGCTAAGCCGAGCGAGCCCGGCGAGGAAGAGCCCGAACCTTCAGACAGCTTGCCGCAAGTGGAGCCTCCGGCTGCACCAAGAAGGCATCTCTGCAAGGCCGGGGACGTAGCGGGGCGACAGACGGGTCAACAGCCGCCAAGCCGCGCGACACGCTCTACCGCGGCAAGCACCGTTACCGCGGGAGCGCCTCACGCCGTTGCGGCAACTGGAGCGGGGTCTTCCCGATCCACCGCTGCTACTCCTGCCAAGCGGGCAAGGGAGCCTACTCCTCCGCCTCGTCGCACCGGAGGCGAGCCGGACTTCGATCTTTCCGCGCTCAGCTCCGACGATGAAGAAGAAGAGTAAGATTTCTTGCTGTCCTCGTAGTTCTTCAATCTTGTTGCTTTCGTCCTGTATCTGACTTGCTTCGATCTGAATCCATTCCTTTTCAGGACGCTGGCCCAGAGAGCGGCGAAGAGAGCCAAGGCCTCGGTGATGGTCATCGAAGATGATCCCACCGTGTCAGCAGGTGGCGTGTCTGAGACCACCTTGACGGACCTGGCAACTACTCCCCAAAGCAGCCCCCAGCGCAGCCCCTAGCGTAAGTACATGGTTTTACTTCTTGCTGACAGGCGCTCATGGTTGCTCTTTCTTTGCTGATATCTTGATTGTTGGATTTGTGTAGGAGCAGAGCAGCCTCACCAGGAGGGCCCGGAAGCCGCCCCCGAAGTGCCATCTGCTTCGACTACACCGCCAAGGGAGGAGTCCCCGGCAAGGGAGCGCTCTCCGGCAAGGGAGAACTCTCTGGCAAGGGCCAGTTCTCCGGCAAGGGACGACACCAGTGATCCTCCGGCGGTTGAGACCGCGACCGCAGATCCTAGCACAGGTAATCCACTTGCCTAAAAACTTGCCCTTGGGTTTTTCTTCTTCTGACTTTCTTTTTGCATATTCGCTTGACTTCTCTCCCTTCTTCGTTCTTCAGATCCATTCGCCACAGAGCCGATGGAAACCGAGGCCGCTGAAGGAGAGGTTGGCGCTGATGAGCCCGCCGGCGAAGAGGCTGCCAAGGCTGCCGCCGCAGAAGCCGGCGAGGGATCCGGCGACCATACTGACGGCCCCGAGGCCGCAGGAGTGCCAGGCGCTGCACCGGCCGCCGATCCCCCCGCCGCTGCTGTAGAGCCAGGCTCCGAGGAGCCCCAGCCCGGCGCCTACTTGAAGGCCGGCGATGGTATCTTCATCAAGCTTCCCTGGGCATCAAGCTCCAGGGCGCCGTTCGAAGGAGAAATCCTAGATGGAGAAGTGCTTGCCTCCGCCGGGCTGAAGCTGGTCGACGCGCCAAGCAGCAGCAGCGACGAGCCTGAGGAGGAGCGGCTACTGCTGAAACTGATGTCGCTCTACTGCGCCCGACAAGCCAAGCTGGCTTCCCGAGAAGCGCTTATCGCGAGGGCGGGAGTTGACATCGAGAAGCGCGCGGAGGAGCTCCGGGGTCTCAGGCAGGAAACTCTCCGGAGCCTGGTAGAGGAGCGGGAGCAAGTCGCCGAGGAGAGGAAAGCCTTCCTCCTTGCGAAGGCTGAGGTTGAAGAGCAGCAGCGGCTTGCTGCCGAGAGGCTATCTGCACGGGAGGGTGATTTGGCGCAGCGCAAGGTCAACCTTGACAGCCACGAGGAAGAGCTTGCCGCGCGTGAGCAAGCAATTGGCGGCGCTCTCAAGGAAGCAAGGGATGCTGCCGCGGCTGCCGAGGCCGCCAAGAAAGAGCTGGAGGCGAAAGTGGCGCAGCTGGAGGCCAATCTCAGGACGAGCGGCGAGGAGCTTGCCGCGCTCAAGCGCGAGCACGAGAAGGATGCTGCCGCCCACGGTGAGCTGTAAGGTCTTCTCGCTGAGAGGAGCAAGGAGCTTAGCGCCGCCAAGGACTCCAGCGCGGATCTCGAGTTGAAGCTGGCTACGTTGACTCAGACGCTGGAAGGCGCCAGGGAGCAAGAGGTGACCTTGTCGGAGAAGATCAAGGCCGACGAGGCGCTGCTGGCGAGCATTGCTGTCACTCAGAACTCATTCAGGGAGACGGTGGAGCACTGGACCGAGGGTCTGGTGAATATCGCCGCAGTCATCAACGGGGAGCTGGCGCAGCTGGGGATGGAGGACCTCGGGTATTCTTCCGACGAGCATCTCCAACCCAGCGCCAAGCTCAACTTGTTCTTCAAGGGCGTGGCGATGGCCCTCCAGCGGCTTCGGGAGAAGATCCCA
Source organism: Triticum aestivum (assembly GCF_018294505.1). Lineage (NCBI taxonomy): Eukaryota > Viridiplantae > Streptophyta > Magnoliopsida > Poales > Poaceae > Triticum > Triticum aestivum. Next base: position 696,365,189 of record NC_057803.1, read on the forward strand.
AAGCAGCTGGCCGACGAGTCGCGCAAAATTTGCGCGGGAGTTCTTCAGAAGGTGCTGGTGAAGGTGGCCTTCCGCAACCCAGGCCTCAACCTCACCAACGTCCTCAGGTCTTTGCCGCCCGACGCTGATCTGGAAGCGCTCAAGGCCCTTGTCGCGCCCATTGTGGACAAGGTGAGCGAGATTAAGAGGGTTGAGGGCGATCGCGTAGACTAGGTTGCTCGTTTTATCTTTTTCCTTGTCGCTGCTGGCCATGTCATGGGAACAATGTGTTAGAGCTGCGACAAGTTATCTTGTAATATAACTTTATTTTGGATAATGATCGCTATGTTATTTCCTTTACTAGATCCCTTGCTTTGTATGTTTTTACCCTACGCTTTTAGGGAACTTGTCGGCGCAGGCAACCGAGCCGCGAGCGCTGAGTGCAGGACGTCAGCACCCTGCTGGCGGTGCCGCTTCCGACAAGAAACCTTGTCGCGACTAGTTGCAGCACACTTAAGTTGTTGAGCGGACTCGAAACAAAGTAAGGGCACAACTAGCTATGAGTTGGTTCCTCCGCGCACAGGTTTTTCATACAAAGCACAATCGTTCGAGGAAGATAACTTAAAAATTAAAACTAATTGCGCAGACTTTGGCAACTTAGCTTTTCTGTCGTTTGCTTCCCGGCAAGGCGAACCGTCCTTAAACGACGCCTGGTCCACACCATTATCTTCTCCTTTCCCCCCGACAAACTTGTGTGCGAGGGAACCTTTCTTTCCTTTGTTGAGAAAAAGAAAGAAGAGAAAATAAAGATATGGAGCCTTTCGGCTCGTTATTGCTTACCAGGGGTAGGTGCTGCACAAAGTGTCAGATAACGCATGCAAGAAAGAATATAATGCATGAAATTGACAAGATGTGCGGAGCACATGAGCTTTACTTATGCACGGGGTCTGCGCCCGGCTTTGTAGAAAGGATTACATGCAACATCGGCAAGACTTGTACAAAAGGTGGTTGCTAGAACAGGTTCCGGCAACCGCGCCCTATGGGTAAAACTTACGAAGATGCTCAATGTTCCAGGAGTTGCTCACCGGAATGCCATCTTCAGTCTCAAGGCGGACAGCGCCAGGCCTAGTGACTCGTTTCACCCGGTAAGGGCCTTCCCACTTCGGCGTCAACTTGTTGGAATTCTTGGCGGAATGAACGCGCCGAAGAACAAGGTCGCCTTCCTCGAAGCTTCTGGCATTAACTTTGCGGCTATGGTAGCGGCGCAAAGCTTGCTGGTATCAAGAAGCTCGTACAGCAGCCTGAAGACGGTCCTCCTCAAGGAGCAGCGCGTCATCTTGTCGCAGCTGCTCTTGCTCAAGCTCATCATAAGCGAGCACTCGAGGTGACCCATATACGAGTTTCGTGGGGAGAACTGCCTCTGCTCCATAGACTAGAGAGAAAGGCGTCTGGCCAGTGGCTCGATTTGGCGTCATCCTGATTGACCAAAGAACCACCGGCAGCTCCTCGATCCAGTTTCTTCCGCACCTGTGCAGCCTGTCGGAAGTCCTGGCCTTGAGCCCACGTAGCACTTCAGCATTTGCCCTCTCCGCTTGACCGTTGCTTCTCGGATGAGCAACAGAAGCGAAGCAGACCTTGGCGCCAAGATCTTGGACGTACTGCATGAAGGTGCGGCTCGTGAATTGTGTGCCGTTGTCGGTGATGATCCTGTTAGGGATCCCGAAACGGCAAACAATCGACCTGAAGAACTTGATTGCTGACTGTGCTGTCACCTTCCTCACTGGTTCCACTTCTGGCCACTTCGTGAACTTGTCGATTGCAACGTACAAGTACTCGAAGCCCCCGACAGCTCAGGGGAAGGGGCCGAGGATATCGAGCCCCCAGACCAAAAATGGCCAGGATAAAGGGATCGTCTGGAGAGCTTGAGCTGGCTGGTGTATCTGCTTGGAATGGAACTGGCACGCTTCACACTTGGTTACTTGTGCAGTTGCATCCTGGAGGGCTGTCGGCCAAAAGAAACCTTGCCGGAAAGCTTTGCCGGCAAGTGCTCTTGCACCAATGTGGTGACCACATATGCCTCCATGTATCTCTGCCAACAACTTCTGTCCGTCTTCCCAGCAAATACACTTCAATTTCACACCGTTGAGTCTTCTTCTGTACAGTATGTTGTCGACAAACTGGTACATACTTGACTGCCGGGCTACTTTTTCCGCTTCTTCTTGCTCTTCGGGAAGTTCTCCTGTCTGAAGGAAACAGACAATTTGCTGTGCCCATGCTGGAGCTTGTGGCTCGACAACAAGGACTAAAGGCACATCTGCTGCCGCGGGAACATCCGCTTCTACGGCGAGAACCTGCGGCTCAGCCGGAGCTTGATGTTCCCCGGCAAGCTTGCCGGAGCAAAACTTGTCAGGAGCGTCTGCTTCAACGGAAAAAACCCTAAGGCTTGCCGGAGCAGACTGCTCCTCAGCACTCTTGGTGTTGATCTTGGGGACTTTCTTGGCGGCGGCTTCGGGAAGCTCAGCGGGAAGTAGTTGGCAAGGATCTTGTCGTCTCGCCCTCCGACAGCTTGCACCGCGATGGTGTAGATGCTGAGGAACTCCGACGGGTGCGTCTTGCCGTCGTACTTCTCCGGTACATCTGGCTTGAAATTTTTCCTACTGGGCCACTGGACTTGCCGCAGCTCACGAGTGAACGCAGGGCAACCTACCGCGTACGGCAAGTCACCTGGTTCCCCTGGCGCATGCATGTCGACAGAAGGCCCAGCGCGCTGGTCGGATTGACGCCGCGCTTCTCTTCGTCGCTCGATGCGAGTTCGAGCGTCTTCTTGTTGTCTATCGTGAAGAACTTGGCGCTGATCGCGACGAGCTCGTGGATCCGACGATGCGGTGGAGTCGTTGTCGAGGTGGATCCGGCGAGTCGGCGATCTTGGCCTTCCGGGTGGAGAGTGCATGGTGGTTGCACCCCCACCAGTTTCATCGCCACCGGCTCGTGCCTGGCAGTCCTGCCGCGTCAGCGATTTATTCGGCTGCCGCGGAGTGTCACCGTTGGCGTAGCCGATGAGGCTCTGAATGGTGGCCCTCCATTCGTCGATCTTGTCTGACGTCGGTGGGTAGTCCAGGAGCAGTTGAGCTCGCGCCAAAGCTTCCGCTGGAGTGGTGGGCGGCAGTGGCGAACGGCGCGAGGAGCGGGACATGCTCGGACTTCTAACTATGTTAGAAGGAGCTGTATCCCGTCCAGGCGACCGTGTGTCGCTCATGCCGGCGCGTTGGCGTGCATGCTGGTCTTGAGCGCCCCGAGACCCACCAGCTTGATCTTGGTCCAACAAGCGTATGGTACTGCGAATACCATGACGCTGCCGGTCCTGCGCCTCCTGAGAGGGGCGCGGCGGATGTACGGACACCGAGGTTTGTGCAGCCTTGCCCTTGGACCTGGCAGCACCGTGAGCTTCCTCGTTGATGTCTGTTCTTCCGCCAGCGTCCATCCCACCACCTGTTTGCTCCGGTGGCGGTGGGATCGACGCGGACGGAGCAGCTGCCTCCGAAGCCTTCTTCTTCGGTGACATGTCGATGAAGAAAATGAAGATCTAGCTCGTGTGAACGCCGGATCAGGTTCACACAATCTCGACGCTCCCCTACCTAGCGCACCAAAGATGTCGGGGAAACTGATCCACGAACACCTATGGGACCGGCGGACCGAGCCCCTTTTTGGTTCGGCGGG